>NC_091799.1:85002424-85305454 GCF_041296235.1 Equus asinus
AACTAACAGGATTCTGAATTCTAGTTTTCTCCAATATTTGGCTACAACTCTCCAACCTAACATTTCTAATTTTCTCTCACTTCTGACTTGGAATCACTAAGAACAAAAACTGCTCTTTTCCCCAAAGCCCTGCAAACTAAGTATGAATGATTTGATATAAAATTCAGAGAAATGGCCACTGTAACTCATGTTTAGATAGTCTTTGTGCCTGTTGCTGTGAGGGTCACTCAGAAAGTCTACTTGAACACCCAATGGATGACAACTTCACAGATATTCAAACTGCAAAAGATGCTTCGACCCTGACGTATAGAAATCTTCTTGACTGGCTGCTCTACGGGCTGAAAAAATGATTTATAATTTTTCAATAATTAACCTTTGTTTTTCTTTTGTTTTCATAGAAATGCCTTATTAAATACCTGAATTCTCATACAATATAGACCTAACCTGGGGAACCCATCTCCATCACCACCTCCTAAATTGAGACACAGCTGTTTAACTGAACTGACCTATTTTCAAGACTAAGAGATTAATTCAGTGAAATAATGAAGCAAACTACCAACTCAGCTTCTGGATTATGAAACTTCTTGAGTTTCAAAGGTGGGACTGATGAGAAGCAGAATGTGCCACCCCTAATTATGCCATTTTGGCATATTGATTATTTTGAATTAAAGTTATTTAAGAAAGAGACAATGCAAGAAGGACTCTCACCCTCTTTGTCTCCCAGAGAACAAGTAATAAATCTTCCATGTGAAAGATACCCTCCCTGTACCAGGTGGGTAGAAGGCATCCTTATCACCAGAGCTAGGGAATTTAGGGCTGAGAAGGCTGGATAAAGAAACTTTGTTACTTCAGTAATTACCACCTCAAACCCAAACTCTTTTGTGTTGTCAATTCTTCACAAATTTATTGTTTCTTTGTCTAAAAGGTATAAAAGCTGCGTGCTTTGGTCACTTCTTTTAGTCTCACATTGTTATGGGCTCCCATACATACAAAATTAAATCAATTTTCCTTGTGTTAATGTCTTATGTCAATTTAATTATTAGATCAGCCAAAGAACTCAGAAGGGAGGAAGAAAAAAGTTTTCCTCCTCTACAAACTATAGACATCAAAACATTTAAGAGAGTATTATAAGTGTCTTTATGCTAATATCTTTGTTCAAGGACAGATAATTAAAATCTTCCAGAAAATAGAAAGAGAGGGAATGTTGTTAATTCATTTTATAAATCTAACAAAATTTGATATGAAAATTAAACAAGGACAAGACAAGAAAGGAAGACCATATGTCTGTCTTATTCACAGCTGGATTTAGATGAGGAGTTTCACTTTTAGAAAAAAAAATACATATATATGTGTATATATATATATATATATTTACCCTTCCATCATGTGAGGACACAGTGGGAAGACTGTTGTGAAACCAAGATCCAGGAAGCAGGTTTTCAGGATACTGAATCTACTGGCACCTTGATCTTGGATTTCCCAGCCTCCAGAACTGGGAACTGTAACTTGAATCAAGTCACTAGGAAACACTAGGTAATTCTAACCAAATATTCTACAAAACAACCGTCTTATGCTCTTTTAAACATATTAATGTCATGAAAGACAAAGAAATACTAAAGAACTGTTACAGACTAAAGAAACATGACAAATTAAAGCATATGTGATCCTTGGTTGAAGTTTTTACTAGAGGGGGAAAATGCTGTAAAGAATTTTATTGGTATAATTGACAAAATTGGAATATGCACGGCAGAGTAGAGAAAAGGATGTATCAAGGTTAAATTTTCTGACTTGATAACTGTTTTGTGGTTATGTAAGAAAAGGTACCTGTTCTTAGGAACTGTAAAATGAAGCTTGAAGAATACAATAAATGCATGATCTATATAGCTTAAAAAGATGTTTAGATCGTGTTAGTACTTAAAAACTTACATAAATGAGGAGCTCTCTACTAAAGAAACTTAGAACATAACGTTATAGACAGAAGCCACATTTTGAGAACAAGTGGCAGACATTTTGCAGATCAAAGGGTATCAGATTTTCTTGTGTTTCTGATAGCAGTAGCTGTTACAAAAGCAGTATTACTGATGATGGGAAATCTTTTTAAAAATGTATACACAAGGGATCTCAAACTGTCCATACTGGTTGAATCGCCTTCCTGGAAGATTTTGTGTGATCATCCTAGAATTTTAAAACATATGTATGAATGCCCCTAGGCAGATTAAGTGCTCTCCTGTTGAAAGTCATATCAACCTTTTATCTATTTATTTATTTTTATTGTGTTGAAAAACATGTAACATGATATCTATCTTCTTAATTTTTTAAGTGTGCAGTCCTCCATTTCTAACTATAACAGCAACGTTGTACAGCAAATCTCTAGAAGTTTTTCATCTTGCATAACTGAAACTTTATACTCACTGAACAGGAGCTCCCTGTTTCCCTCTCCCCCGACCCCTGGCAACCACCAATCTACTTTCTATATGAATTTGACTACTCTATATACCTCATATAAGTGGAATCATGCAGTATTTGTCCTTCTACATGTATATTTTTTCACATAGCATAACGTAAAAAGGTGCAGTTGCTGTGGACAACATTACGGAGGTTCCTTAGAAATTTCAATATAGAAGTACCATATGATCCAGCAATCCTACATCTGGGTATTTATCTAAAAGGTTTGAAATCAGATCTTAAAGAGAGATTTGCATTCTCATGTTCATTGCAGCATTATTCACAATAGCCAAGATGTGCAAGCAACCTAAATGTCCATCTATAGGTGAATGGATAAAGAAAATGTGACATACATACACCACATTTTATTTTTATCAACCTATAGCCAATTTGTTTTTATTCTTCATTAACTGCCTGATAGAGGTCGTCAATTGTGTTTGTAACTCTCCTTCCTCACCCTTCTGTAAACCAGAGCCAGTGTCCTGGTGTGTATGTGACAATATTTTTCTTTATGCTCATATTGCCGTGTGCACATGTATACAACATTAATATGTAGTCACAGAGATTTTTCTCACAGTTTTGGAAATCTAGGATCATTTTTCTTATAGTATTCTGAATCTTGTCCTTTGTTATTAACCATGAAGGAAATAACTTCAAATCTTTAAATTCTTGTCTATGGTTCTCACTTATGTGTACTATCCCATAGAATAGATGTAGCACATTTGTTTTTCGAACATTTCCCTATTAATGGACTGCAACTTTGTTTTCTTCTTGAAGACTAGCTCCTTTTTTCACTTCATATTTTCACTTCTTTATTTTTTATTTCACTTCTTTTCTCAATTTTCTCTTTTGGAAACTTATTGAGAATGTTGACCTTCTGGATTTGACCTTCTCTGGTTCCTAACATTTTTGTCTTATTATTTTTTGCTCTATGTCCTCTGAAATTCCCTGGATGTCATCTTTCAGATCCTCAGCAGTTGCTATTCAATTATTCAGTATTTTATTGGATTTTTTTCACATTGCTAATTTCTAGGAGTATGCTTCTTTACATCGAGAATTTGTCTTCTTTTGTAGAAGTAATATCTTAAATTTGAAGATACTAATTAGATTACTTTAAAATACTTACCACAACTAGTTTACTTCCTAGATGCTGAGGATAGATAATGGCAAAATTCATGCAGCTAAGACCTGTCTTTAAAGAGGAAATTCTATTTTAATCACCCCCTGTTTACCCCATTGGTGAGGGAAAGCTTCTTACCCTAGGGTTATAGGGTTATAGAAATGGGTGACACATGACACTTGATACTGGACAGATCTACAGCAATTTTTAGTCAAGTATACTAACAGACAGGGAGAGGAGGACACAGTGCACCATGCAAGGACACATAAGAGCTGCACCTGGGAACAGAGTGAACAACCAGGGGCTTTGGGAGGAGTCTTTGTAGTAACAAGAGGACAAGGTGGACCCTGGTACCCACAGAAGGATGTGATTGACTTGTTTGAATAATTCCACTGGTTAGCAGGAAACTGAAACATACTACTCAGGTATAAGCAGGAAGTGGTCTGGTTCCCTCAACAAGGAGGGTTCTTTGACTAGAGGACCTTATCTGTGGGAGCAGGGGAGGAAGGGGAACTGTGGTTAGGTCATTCCAGATCCTCCCCATTCTCAAGATGTCAAAGAAGCACATAACATTGAACTTTAATGTTAGTATTTACACCGCAAATTCAATATTATAACATATTAAACATGATGAAAATTCATAAAGAAAAAGACAACAAAGCTTTGCCTGATATTGTTGGAAAAAAATTTAAAAAGGGAGAGCAAGAAGAGTCACTTATATGTCTTACAATTTTATTTGTCAGTTATACCTCAATAAAGCTGAACGAAAAATATAAATAAAATAAAAGAAAAAGAAAACTCTTTAAGGCCTAAGTTGATTCATTTTAGTGTCTAAAATAAAGGCACTGTAAAGGTGAACAAGCTTATTTGATTTGAAAATAACAACAAGAAAACCTATTAAAATATTGTTGACATGTATCTATTGTGTCTGTAAAATAATATGGGAATTGTAGACTTTAAATCTTTTTAATTAACTTTAGTGTGTCAAAGTGCTTGGAAATATGTATCAATAGAATGAGATCGAGACAGACAGATAAATAACGTGATATTTTCTGTGTGTCTTACTGGTAAGGATGCCTGTAATTAATTTTTAAAGATTTGCAGAATGTTTTGTACAGAATTTAACCAATGCAGGTCACACACACACACACACATGCATGTTTACTGAGCACTTTCATGCAATCATTCAGTAAATATTTATTGAACAATGTGCACTGCACTGAGCCAGTCCTCGAGAGGAACATAGACACACTCAATGTGTTCATGACACAAGTGAGGGGACAGACATGTAAAGGCAGAAACTTAATAGAACCTTTTGATGAGATTGAACATGAGGCAAGTATTGTGGGTGCAACGTGTTAAAGATGAAAACAATCACACTTAAAATTGGTAATATGTATACAGGGAAATATTAGATTGATATTAAAAAACAGTAGCCCAAAAGCTATTCAAAGGCTTCTAGAAATAGTGTTTAATATCATTAGTAATGTTTCATACTATACTTTGGTATGTAATTTTATAATTATTAAAACTATATAGGAAATATATCAATTCATTTTCAGAAACTTATTTGGCATAATTCAACTAAGCATATTTTACTAATATTTTACTAAATAACATCTAAATATACAAAGACATGTAGTGTAGCTTTGTGAAGATTATTGTATATTTTGTTTTTCTTTTGTATAAATAAGCTTCTTTTGTATGTTTTGCTTAGGAATTATTTTCTCACATTTAAACTATTATTAATATTTTTTCTTGCCATTACATATATGTCTTTCTCACTCTTTGTAATTGCTGCATAGTATTTTGTAGTTTGATGTATTATAATTTACTCCTTTCAAATTTGGTGGTCATTTACATTATTTTCATATATTTATATTTAAAAGCAAAGTTAAATAAAAGCTTTTATCTGACTATTTGTGCCTACCTACAGGTACTCTGGAATAGGTCACAAAATGTAGAATTTTCAGTTTAAGTGCAATTTTTTTTTTAAATGACTTTTCTTTTCCTTAAATTTTAAATTTTCATTGGGATTTACCTTAGTCCTTCTCATTTTAGCTGTTCTTCTTTGTGAGTGTTTGTGACATTGTTTGCCCTTTAATATTAATGAGTAAAGAGTTAATTTAATTAATTTATATGGTAGCATATGTCCTTTAAAATGTACATTTTGAAGTTACTTGGCCCAAACAAATTATTCCCTGAAATAGAAGGCTGGCTGCACAAAGATACAAATGAATGAAGTTTATAAAATGTCAGGCTCTTGTTAAAATAGTTGACTGTATGGGCTAGAATTTACCTTAATTGCAGGCTTGAAATCAGACCCCAGCTGCTTACAGATCTCTGTTCCATTCAAATCCACCATCCCCCATGGATAAGACATAGGACAAGACGTGATGCAGCTTCAAGACAAACGTTTGGAGGTTGATGGGTAAAGAAAGAGGAGTCAATAATGCTTCAATTTTATAATTTTCCATGGTGCTCAAAACAGGCTCCCCGCTGGGACATTTTCTGATTCAGTCCTTTAGGTAAATCCCAAGGTTCTTTCACTCAGCGGGAATACTGTATTTCTTACCATCTTATGGACTCAGTTTTCTGAGAGCTGCCTTGTTTTGTTCATTACCACTGAGAAAGGCCACGATGGTGTGGTAATAAACAGAGGAAAGCATTTGCCAAGTCTAAGTGGACTCAGATTTATTTCTTGAGCTTCCGAAACTTGGTCAGTGAACCAAATAAAATGATCTGTGATTTGTCTTCGGGCAGCACAGTTGTACCAACAAATATGAAACAAAGTTTACAGAAAAGAGAAAATTCTTCTGAATAGATACTTTGCAATGATTCTCAATCTTGACTGTACCTTGAAATCATCTGCAAAACTATTTCAAAATATTGATTTCCAGGCTTCACTCCGACCACTTGATTCACAATCCTTAGTAGTAGATAGAAGTGTCAGCCTACTTCATGGTCATCCCAATGATTCTCGTGCACAGCTGGCTTGGAAATCACTATTAGTTTGTGGATGAAGAACAAGCTGCTTATCTTGGGCGACTTCTAAAAACTATACCAAGTAATTACAACTTTTCTCCATGTGAACATTTTACTATCTTTCCCTTGAGAAAAGTGTTGCCTTTATTAGATTTGGGGTGTGTGTTTGTGCATGTGCGTGCATGTGTGTATATGTGCTCTTTCTCCATGCTTATTGTGGAGGATTAACATAATAACAGTTTTTGAAATTTTCTCATGCATTAAGATCCTGAGCCCATACTAAGATAATCAACTTATTTGAAGATAAGTTTTCCAGTTCTGTCCTGGGAAAAAATTACTCAGGGATAGATGTTTCTTCAAGATCTTTCCATTTGTAGAGGGTTAAGGTAAGGGCAGACTAGCTTAGTTCATCTCAATAATAATACAGTAACTCTATATAATTAATTAAAATTGCTCTATAATTAATTACTATAATTAATGTCATATAGTTCACTTTTCTGTAACTCCGAGAAACCACTCTGCATCTGCATATTCATGGATGTGGCTTCCTATTCTTGGGTTTATCTCTTTATTATCTAACACTAACCAACTTATATTTTTTAGTAACTCACCAAAATTTCTGAATTGGAGATGACACTGCGTCTTATACTATTTTGTCATTACTTTTAACAATGTATGTATTTACATATATACATTGTACATACTCTTATCAATGTATGTGTTTCTAAATTTCTATTGTAATTTCAATAATTAGATTCAATTCAGAAATGCATATATTTGGATCCACTATCTTGAAAGGAAAAAAATCTTGTTTAGTTTTAATTGATTTTAACATGTTTATCTTTTTATCAATATATGTTAATACAGTTGAAATGGTATGTGGTTTTACCTCGAATACAAAACCAAGTCAGAAATAGTTATAGGGGAAAAATATGGTACTTATCAATAACCGAAGTCAAGTATAAGGTGTTAAAAGCATCTGTAAAAGGGCCCACAGCAAATGTCATACTTTATGCAGAATCATTGAAAACATTCCCCTTACGTTAGAGAACAAGATAAGGGTGCCCACTATTCCCACCTCTTTTCAGTTCTATTGAGGGGGTCCTATTCATTTCATTAAGACAAGGAAAATAAATGATTTTAATTCTATAATTTTAATATACCATTCCAAAGAATACAGAAATATTGTTGTTTAGAGAGTGACACATATAAATTCAGAATACATTTATAAAAACTCTAAACGTTTGCATTTCTATACTTCAACAACAGCTAGAAAAGAAAAACATGAAACACACTTAAAATAGCTTTGACAGTATAAAGTGCCCAGGAATAAATCTAAATAAAAGATTAATAAAGTATTTATGGAAATAATTACAAAATTCTGTTTAAAAATATGAACAAAGACTTAAATAAATGGAGAAAGATCAGAAATCATAGATGTCAGTCTTTGAATATATCCGTACATAACATTAACAGGCAGCCCCTATAAAAATTCCAATGGTTTTGAAAGACTTAATAAACAGACTAGATTTATATCGAGGAGCAAAGGTCCATTGCTGAAGAAGTATAAGGGTGTCTAAAAATATATCAAGATTAATAATTTAGGTAAAGTAATTAAAATATGGTATTGAAACAGGGATTGAAAAACTGAACAACAATACAGAATCAAGAGGCCAGGGAGAGACTGAAACATATATTTAAATTTGATTAGGGTCTATTTCAGTTATTCATTACTGCATTAGAATCTACTCCAATATTTAGTGGTTTTAACCAATATCCTCTTTATTTGCTTATAAATCTCTAGGTTGATCTCATTCTTCTGGTTCACACAGTATGGAGGGAGGTTTAGGAATGGAAGAAAATCCAAATTATCCTCAATCACAGGGCTTGGAGTTGGTACTGTGTGATGGTGATATCTCGGGTGAGAGCCTCAGGCAGTCAGCAGAGAGCCTGGTTTACCTTCCTATGGGCCCCTTCACATAGCTACCTGTATGGTGGGGGAGGGATTCCAAGAAGGGGTATTCTCAAACGAAGATGGAAACTCCAGATCTCTTAAGGTCCAACTTCAGAATTAAACAGTGTGACATCCCACCCATTGTGTTGTTAGAACAGCTCACAAGACCAGCTAGGATTCAAGGGGAAGGAAAATATACTTTCCTTGTTGGGGAGTGACAAAGTCACACTGCAGAAGAGCACATGGAATGGAAGATACTTACTGCTGCAGTCAATTTGCCAGCGCTCTCTACCTCCATGTCATACTGGCTGCTGTGCATCTCTGGGGGAACAACGGACTTTTCAGTAAATTGTGCTGGGACAATTGATAATTCCTTAGGAGGTGACAGAGTATAAAACTTCAGAGCTTTGGTTTTAAAGCCATAATGAAACACTATAATGGCAGTGAAACACAAAACACAGTGGAAGATGTTTGTAACTCAAATGACCTGATGAAAGACAAGCAACCCGAACAACAACAAGATTAGTATAAATCATTAAAAGAATGCAAAAACTGGACAAAATAAGTTAATAAAGATCTCACAAAAACGATGAACAAATGACCAATAATATATAAAAGGATAGTCAACCTCACCAGTAATCATGGGAATGCAAATCAGAACTACAATGATATTCATCTTCAAACTCATGGGATTGAAAGAGATATCATAAATTACTATATATTTACCAAGATAGATACACACACACGCATATATATAGATAGATATATACACCAAGGTACATTTACAAGGGGGGCTCACTCCAAGTCCATTATTTCTTGTTTTCTTTTTTTCCAATGAAAGGATTTTATTATATTATTAGGCACCATTTGGTTCTACCAAGTGGTTTGAACAAAGAATATAAAAGACATATTCTAGATTTGATCTTTATTTCAAGGCTGAATTCTAATGGCATTTATAGTTCAAAGGCTTTCTGACTTGTAACTTTCTTAGTTGCTTATTCCAAACATACACATCCTTGAATCGCTGGACCTTCTTTATTCTCTTTTATTTCTTCATTCAAACCAGCAAGTTCTTTGCTGCATTCATTCCTTTCTGGTAAAATTTTGTCAAATATAGCCAACTGAAATCAATGCAGACAACACCACTAACATTCCGTTTTCCAAACTCTCCTGCTAATGCTAGATATTCATATGTATATCATCTGTCTTCTAAATTATTTTCATCACATATTTTACCACTGTGTTATATGGATTTTATCTTTCCAGCTTCCAAAAATTCTTCCCTCTTTGCCCATTTATATAATTTTATGCACACATACACCCATACACATGCAGACACACACACACACGATGTGTGGTAAACATACATAAGTTACAAAAATTATAAAGAAAAACAGGAGGATAATTAATAAAAAATCAAGAGAGTGATTATTTCTGTGGGGAGAGGAAAAGTGGTGTTAATAAGAAAAGCACACTGTTTCTAAGACATGTGATAAATTTTTCATCACCTGGTTGCTAAGTACATGCACTTACAATCTTATACTGTTCTTTAAATTTAGCAGATACACTTTAGAACAGTTTTTGGATATATGCTATAACTTTTTGGCAGTTAAAAAATACTAGGTTTTGGGAGAGGTCACCAAGAAGACATGACCACTGGTTGACCCACGAGCTAGACCCAGGCAATTAGAGGCTCCTCACCCCCTCCCTGTTCTTGGAATGTACCTTTCACTTGCCTTTCCCACTCCCAGAAGCTGCCCAAAGATACAGCCCTGAGATAGAAATGTGGTGTTGAGACTATCTGGATGGTATACACGAGTGAACCCAATTGAAGGTTCTACATAAATTTTTAAGATTTGAGGGGCAGGTGGGGAAAAATACTCATTTTGCGGCCACCCAAGACGAGCCTCATAAGTAAGTTCCCTCGCTCATTAAAACTGCCACGGAGCAATCGGGAGTGGTCTGCCTCAGTCTTGTCTCTCCCTGCCCTCCACATAGGTAGCTGGTTTCAGGTTTCACCTGAGAAGCTCCCAGCCAGTTTGTGAACCAACACTAGGTGCCCCAATTAGAGAGAGCAGGCCATTGATATTGCTTAGAAACACTGACTTGAAGAAAGATTGTCGAAGTCTGGATATGTCATTTATAAGGTAACTGTTTGGGAAAGATTCCTACTGGAGAAGAATAGAAAGTTAAATACTTGTTTGCAGAATACCAAAGCAATTTAAAGAATCGTTGGAGAAATTCGGAAAGCTAGTGAACATTGGGATCTGAATGTGAATTTACAGATAAATCAGGAAATAGACAACTCATTTTGGTAGGGATATGAAGTCACTTCAGAATTCTAGCTTTTATTTTTGTCAACGTTAATACTAGTGACTGATGACATTGAGGGTTGAGTGCAATATAATAAAATAATAAGAATATTTTATATGATTCTAGTATAATAAAAAATATATTTAACCTTTGTCCCCAGTTCCTGGCTCAAAGTTCCTAAAACCTTGGAATTTTCTGAGTGATAGGAGTGTCTTTTGTTAACTCCTAAGGAGCCCCTTTTTAAGGATCTCATTTTTGAGCACACCCATGTTTATGTCAGTAAGGTGACTTAGGATGGCGCCCCTAGAGAGCCTTAGAATGGGGCTGGTCACCAAAAGGGCCAAATGATTAAAGAGTTGGAACTTTCAGCCTCACTCCCCAACCCCTAGGAAAGGGGGCAGGGGCTACAGATTAAGCTGTGTAAAAACTCTTGAACAAGCGTTTATGAGCTTCTAGGTTGGTGAATGCATAAATGCACTGGGAGAGTGAAGCATCCTAGTCCCCTAGGGACAGAAGCTCCTACTCATGGGACCATCCGAATCTTGCCCTATGTCCCTCTTCATCTGGCTGTTCCCATGTATCCCTTATCATATACTTTGTTATAAACTGATAAACATAAGGAAATGTTTCTCTGAGTTCCATGAGCCACTCTAGCAAATTATTCGAACCTAAGGAGGCAGTAGTGGGAACCTCCAATTTATACCCAGTTTGTCAGAAGCACAGGTAACAACCTGGACTTGTGGTTGGTGTCTGAAGTGGGGGTAATCTTGTGAAACTAAGCCTTAACCTGGGGGATCTGATGCTATCTCCAGGTAGATGGTGTCAGAATCGAGTTAAATTTGTAGGACATGGTGAGCCAGTGTCCACTGTGAATTGGAGAATTGCTAGTGTTGTAACGTTGGAATTCCATTGTACTTAACATCGCACCTAGCTTATAATGTGCGCACATATTGGTATATATAGTCATGTGCCACATAGCAATGTTTCAGTCAACAATAGACTGCATATTTGACAGTAGATCCATAAGGTTAATATCATATAGCATAGGTGTGTAGAAAGCTATACCATCTTGGTTTGTGTAAGTACACTCTGTGATATTCATACAATGACAAAACTGCCTAATGACTCATTTGTCAGAACGTGTCCCTGTCATTAAGTGACGCACGGCTGTACTCAGATGCACACACATAGACATGTTCCTTTGTATACGGAGCAACTTCAGAAAGCAATCATGGAAATTTTACATGTGTTACTGTATTTTTGTTTTTCAGGGCATCAAATTCTCATCAGACATATAATACACACATGGATGAAAGAGAAGAACTTAGATTTTTAATTATTATTTATTAATTTTATTTTCATAAATGATAGAGTTCTCATAAATAGTGTAAGTCTTTACTGATATGAAATAATTCGATTGGCCATAAAAATAAACCTGTAATATTTGAGCAAACCAAATGAAAGTGCTGGTGTGAGTGCATGCTTCTTGAACAAGCACTGTAACTATCCCATAACAGAGAATGAGGAAAGCTGGGCATATAAATATAATGCTAAAAATATTTCAAGAGCAGGTAAGTCAGAAACTTTAAATCTATAATTCATCTCATGAAAAAATAATTCCTCTCAGAACTAAGAGCAAAAATTTGTTCTTTCAAAATCAGTTCCTGTATTCAAAGTACAACAACAACCGTACTAAGTGGTGTCAAATATATAATGTTTCTTTTATTTCCTTTACATTGCAATTTTTGAAGATTTGGAAAGATGACTTGTTTTGATAAATAAAATAAACAAAGAGACATACAGACATTCAGGCATCACAAGAAAGATAATCAGTTCTCCTTTCTCTGTTGTGGGCTTACTCATACAAGGCAATTTACATTCTTTTGATTGGTGCGGATCCATACCAGTAAAGTCGTCAGCAGTAGAGCAGCACTAAAATGAAAAGGATAGACAAGAACAAATATTGGTGAGGATGTGGGACAACTGGAACTGCCAAATATAGCCCCTGTACGAGTAGGAATTGGAACAACTACTTTGAAAAACTGTTGGCATTATCTATTTAAAGTTGAACATATGCATTTTCGAGGTATACTTAGAAACGTACTCTTCAAGGGGTATAGTCAACATAAATGCACACATGTGCACACTCATTCACACACACATACACATACTTTGATGTTTATAGCAGCATTAATCATTATAGTCTCAAACTGGAAACAATGCAAATATCTATTATTAAGTGAGTGGGTAAATTAATAATGCCACACTCATAAAATGGAATGATACATTGGATGAAATAAATCACCCGTAGCCTGACGAAAAAGCATAGGTGATTTAGCAAAACAAGATTGAGGAAAAGAATAGAAGCCTGGCAAAGAAAACACATGGCATGTTATTGCATTTACTAGAAGTTCAGAAGAAACAAAAAGCCATTCTGAGTTGTTAGCAGTCAGAATCGTAGTCAACAGAATGGGGAGGGTAGGATTGGAAGCTGAACAGGTGAGCTTCTGTTTCTCCATTTAGATGTTAACGACACGGTGAATCACTTTGTGATATTTCATGAAACTGAACCTTATGATGAGTGCACCTTTTTACATGTGCGTTATTCTTCCATAAAAAGTTGTTTTGTTGTTTTTAGTGTCAGCACTAGAGAAATGAGCACTAGCATAATTTCCTGATCATTGGGATTAATACCTTAACTTTCTAACTCTTTCTCTCATATAACTTATTTATGTCATTGGATATCCAGAAGGGCTTTTAAATTGTTTCCTTAAAATCCTGTAAGCAGAATATATGTAAGTATCGAGGAGCAGGATGATATGTGGGACTGGTCTTCAAAATTAAACAGACGTTAATTTAAATATTTTATAACTTATATCAGCTGTGTTACCTTTGGTGGAAGTGATATATTCAGTAAAATATTAATGAATTAATTAATTCAACCACTTCCATATAAGCAATTGCTTTAGACAAAAATAAAGTAAAAATGAATAAAGCACAGACTATCTTTTCAAGAAACTCATGAAACTCACCATTTGAAAGGGAAATCGGCTGGGAAGATACTTCCAAATCTTTCTACTATATTCTATTCTTTGTTTAGAAAATATCTTTTCCCATGACTAAAATTTAAACTGTCCTCTACCTAACATGACCCAGTAGTTAAAATTTCACCTACAAATGTACTCACTCTGTCCACAGTGGAAGATAACATACTGCCACACATGTATTGCATCCCACTTGTGAAATATTCTCTCTACTCGCTGTTTTTCCTCCTTTGGTCCTCCAGGCAGACCAAGTGCTTCTTCTCCTTATCCTGCAGGTTTTAAGCCAAATTAGAAAAATAACCATTCCCAATGAAACAGTTGTACAATTTTGGACAAACAAACACAATATGATTATATGGTTATGAAAAGTTGTCAGGAAAAGAATTTCTGGAATCAGATCACCATCTTTTAATTTCCAATAGTACCATTTATTAGTGGTATAACTGTGTGCATGTCATTTCACACCTCCACTCCTTGTCTCCTCATTTGTAAGAGAGAGTCCATAAGAGTTAACTTTTTCTCCATGTGCTTACAGTGTAGCCAGAACTGTTGAAAGAACTGTATATGAATTAACTCATTTAATCTTTATAAATACTTCACATGGGAGATGCTATTCATATCCTTATTTTAAAGCCGAAGAATAGGAATCACAGAAAGGCAAGGTTACTTTCTCAAAGTCATAGAACTGAAAACTGGTAGGGCCAGGAAGAGATCTCTGGGGCAGCAACTTGCCTGAGCATCAGTTCAGAGAACTGCCTGCATCCTGCAGGGGAGAATGTCCTTGTTTAGCAAATCTGACCACTTAGTGGGTTGTTTCTAAGGAGGGCTCACCTGGTCTCTGGTGCTTCAGCAGTCCTTTGAGGGCAGCGCTGGAGAGGGAGTGTGCACTTATGAATGTCCACTTAATTAAATTGTCTTCAGAATTTTTGGTTACTTAAGGATTTGAGATGCTCTGCTTCATTTGGTTCAAATAAAGCACGTGCCTGTGTGTGGTAAACCTAAGTTTGTGTGTGTGTTTATATCGTGTTGTTTCAGCTTAATTTCCCCTCTTGGACATTCATTCCATGGACTCTATATCAATTTCAGTTTTGGATTTTACTTTTCCTGGTCAGATTTGCCCATGAATCACTCTTCAGCTCTCCTGCTTTGCAAGTAACCTTTCTAGGATAACCAAAATGGAAAGCTCCATTGCTTAGCAACCGTGTGGGCCTCATTCAGGCCTCTCCCAGCCTGAGGGCACTGGCGGTACACCGTGTTCCTTGGGAGCGAGACTGCAGGGACCTTTTCTTCCAAAATATGTTTTAGCTTATCTCCCCATGTCCCCTGTCACGTAGCAACAGTAATTAGGCTTTGCCAAAAGATATATCTACAGGAAGCTTCCACACAAGATGCACATTAGAAAAATCCTTGTAGCTGTGTTTCTACAGTACCCTAAGATTCTCTTTTATGTCCATATTTAAATCTGTCAGGATGATCATACTTGCCAATCAGGAGACTTTATAAATATAGGCCAAACAATAAGACATCTTGTACTTTAGAATGGGAAATGACTGATTTCTGGCAAAGCATCACCTCCAGCCACAATATCTTATTTCCAGTAGAGTATGAAGTCCACATTTTCACGTCTGTTTTAAGGTTGGCAACCGGAGACTAAAATTTTCCTCTTTTCTTGTGGATTAAGCTAAAATTGTATTTACTTCCCCTAAAGCCTGGACCTCACGTGACACAAGGTCTAGGCTCCTAAAAATCTCAGGGGATGGGTTAATTAGTTAATTTGTACTTTATTACTTGGTAGTGATAGGTTTATGCTTTAATCTGGGAAAACCTCACTCTGCTCTGTGTAGTCTCACTTCCAAGTGTTCCATGCTTGCAACCCAATTCTTTCTCTTACAGTGATTGTTACCTGCGAAGGACAAAGACCACTAAAACCAGCTGAAACATGAATGGGAATCACAGGTTTACCTCTCAGCAGCCAAGAAATATATATCTCCCAGCCCTACTAAATGACCTGATCCAAGATTGGTAGGCTCTATCTCACTCTTACATCTGCATCATCTATGTCAGAAAAACAAATTCTTGGAAGATGCCTCATTTGCAAGGACTAGGTCAGCTCTTCATTCCTTATTGAGTCATCTGTGGCTAAAGGTCAGAGCCATTTATACTTAGATGCCATGACCATCCCTTTAGCAGAGACCTCAGATGATGGAGAGTTCTCAGAGAAAGTAGCAGGAGTTGGAGAGGTGTCCTCAAATTTCAGCAGACATTCAGTGTAGGTGTGAGAGAGAATGTGGCAAGAATGTGCGGAAAGCATATAAAGCATTATTATTACAACCAAACTGACAATATACCAAATTTAAATTTACGAAAGTCGACAAAATCAATAAGAGAGAATAGGAAGAGTGGCAGAGGGTCAATATAATCCAGTGGTTAAGGATATAAATAGAGTGGAGTTATCAGATAGCAGATTTGGGTTGGAATCTCAATTCATCCGATCACTAGCTGTTTGACTCCAGGTAAATTGTTTAACTTCTCTGAGCCTCAGTTTCCTCTTTTATAGACTATAGACACAATTTTTAGAATAAAAACAAATTTCCTTAGCATAATTTTGTTAGATTAAATTACAGCAATGTACATAGCCTGTAACAAGGTGTCCAGTCCATAACAATTGCTCAGAAAAGGTTAACTAAATAAATACAAAAGAATGCTTATAAGATGACTTACAAAATGAATATGGTAGAGGTAATCAGGACTAATAAGCAGTAGAGATACTGAAGAAGATTGAGTGAAAAAACACCATTTTTACTTAGGAATTAGAGCTCCCATTATCAGAAAGTTTATTGATTATGGTGGCTGCTGAAAGCAGTAGGAAGGAGGATGCAAATGGACAACATGACAGTCATACTGGGTCATATTGCTTATGATTAGGGAGCGAGTAGGATGCAAAAAAGGGAAATCTGTGTATGTAGACAGTATATCACTGCTACCTGTGAGATTAAGGAAGTGACATGTATGGTGTTTGGCCTACAAAGGAAACTCAACAAATAGTATTTTTCACCTATTCTCCCAACTTTTTAGATAGAGATTTAAGGCATAGAAAACTATAAGCAGGGGCTCCTGAATAATAAGAACCCTGACAACAACCTGCCAACTATTGAGGGCAAGATCTGTATATCCTTGCTGCCTAGCATGGTGCCTGATAAATAATTCATGCTTAAAAAGGAAAGACATCTTTCGCTTTCCTTCCTTATATTTATTCAACAAATATTCATTTAGCATTGACTGAGTCTCTGGAGATATGTTAGGTGAAAGATATGAAAAGACAAGTAGGACACAGATTTTCCTTCTACATAGTCACTCTAGTGGCTGCTATGTTTTGAAATACTATTAGCCAGAGCTCACAAGTGCTAAGGGAATAATTAATGTCGCGTAGAACAATTGAGAAATACTCTCTGAGGAAAACGACGTTTGAAAATGCGTCTTAGAAGTTGATTGGAAATTCATAAAAAAGAAAGGCAAAGAAGATTATTCCGGTAAGAGAGAACAGCAAAAACAAGTTCGAAGATAACAAAGCAGTTTATTATTCATCTGAACTATGCTCCTATGTGCTTGCTTACCAACCATAAGATATTTTCAGATTTATTTTTGATATCAGGAATGTCCCGACATTTTGGTTATGTTTTACACATTTAGATATTTCAGTAGTGATGGGATGTTGAATCAAGGGCTATAAACTTACCGATACTCTATCTAACTGCAGCCGCTAAGACTTAATGAAAATTAGGCTTTCTGGGAAAATAATTACTGAGGATTGCATAAGATGTATTTGGTGGCTTAGCATACTATATTAAACTACTCATTTTCTGTAATGTGAAATAGAAATTTTAAGACAAATCACTAATGAAAATTAAGAGAATACTAATTTTAACAGATCGTTATGCACAGTCTTTTAGCTCCACACACACGCACACACACACACACACATGCATACACCATAAACACCAAAGGATTATAGAGAGATATAATCTCCATATACATATAGATTGAAGGGTGAAACACAGGATTTAGAGTTTTTGAGACCATAAATTTTAAATAATCCATTCTTGCCTGATCTTATTAAGGTTCCTATATTATTAAATGTCTAACACTAATAACGACGTGGAAATCTTTACCTGTTTGTGATTTATAAGTGAAAAAAAGTTATCACTAGTGATTTACGGAAACCTACCAACATATTAACCATCTTGTGTAACAAAAACAAAATTGGACTACAAGTAAGGAGACCTGGGATTCACCTAGATTTGAAACTTTATTTCCACCCAATATTATAGCCCATTGTTGCTTGATTTGTGAATAGAGAAGACACTCAAATATATTTGGAGATCAGAGACTTCATTTGAGAATCTAGTGAAAACTGAAAACATTGTTCCTTCCCACGGTCCCAATCTTCTCTTTAAACCATCAGATTCCAGACACATTTTTAGCATTCAGAAAGCAAGGATTACTGAGTCAATAATTTTCAGACCATAGAAAGGCCTGTCCCAAACTGTGATATCACTCAGAATATGTTTTCCTTTTTTTTTTTTTACTGTCATTGGTGGATGTTGGGGGGTGGGGGGGGTGGAGGGGGCATGGAGCCTGGGGCGTAAACAATGATTCACTAGTCTCCTTGGATATATAGAATTTCACTATTTTTCAGGAAGCAATAGTTTTAAATATATCTTATTGTTTATAGACCTATTTGGCTAAGTTATTTTAGCAAACGTGTAGCAACTTTAGCAACTTTTAGACTGGCAGGTTTTTTTTCTCTTGACACTTTGAATATTTCACTCCACTCTCTTCTTGCTTATATAGTTTCTGAGGAGAAATCACATGTAATCCTCATCTTCGTTCCTCTGAAGGTACAGTGTTGTTTTCTTCGGGTTTCTTTCAGGATTTTCCTTTATCTTTGATTTTCTGTAGCTTGAAAATGATATGCCTAGATGCAGTTTTTTTTGGTATTCACCCTGTTGGTGTTCTCTGAGCTTCCTGGATCTGTGGTTTGTTGTCTGACATTAATACGGGGGAAATTCTCAGTTACTATTGTTTTAAATATTTCATCTTTTTTTCTCTCTCTTTCTTCTCTCCCTAGTATTCTCATTACATGTATGTTACACCTTTTGTAGTTGTCTCACAGTTCTTGGATATTCTGCTTTTTTAAGTCTTTATTTACTTCGCTTTCCAGTTTTGGACCAGGTTTGTACTGAGATATCCTCAAGCTCAGAGATTCTCTCCTCAGCAATGTCCAGTCTACTAATAAGCTCATCAAAGGCAATCTGCATTTCTGTTACAGTTTTTTTGGCTCTAATATTTCTTTTTGGTTCTTTCTTAGGATTTCCATCTCTCTGCTTACATTGCTCATCTGTTCTTGCATACTGTATACCTTACTCAGTAGAGCCCCTAGCATATTAATTAGAGTTGTTTTAAATTCTTGGTCTGATAATTCCAACATCTCTGCCATGTCTAGTTCTGATGCGTTGTCTCTTCAATTGCATTTTTTCACCTTCTAGCAGGCTTTGTACTTTTTTCTTTATAGCCAGACATCATGTACTGAGCAAAAGGAAGTGCTGTAAATAGGCCTTTAGTGATGTAGTGGTGAGGCGTGCGGCGAGGGCAAGCATTCTGCTGTCCTGTGATTAGGTCTCAGTCTTTAAGTAAGCCTGTGCCCCAGGACTGAGAATTTCATAAGTGTTTCCCAGTTTTTTTCCCCCCTTATGTGAAACAGGATGGCTAGAGTGGACTAGTATTTTCCTTGGGTATTTCCCTTCCCCCAGGATGGTTAGGCTCTGATAATACCCTAGCAGGTTAGGCTTTGGTTAACGAGTTTCCCCTGAGGACAGGCCTTTTTAAGAACAGAGCGTTCTGGTACATTTCAAAACAGTTCCTTTTGCCCTCTGCCTGCCAGAATCATGAGGGGATTTTTCTCTGATATTTACTATGGAAACCTGGTTGAGCTCCTGGAGGTAAATCTCACAGTTCCCCCTGGAGTTTTTAACGCTCAGACTTGCCCACACTGAGCCTCCAGGACTTCATCAATTACAGTTCCGGTTTTCCTACCCTGGCACTGGCTCCCGGTGGGGTGTCTGCTCAGGGGTCTGTGTTCTGGGAAGCAACTGCTCCTTGGATTCTCTTGTCGGGCCCTCCAATCTCGAGGGCACCAGCTTGTCCTCTGTCTTTTCCTCCCTTTCAGATTCAACAACAAGTGTTCGTTTATCAGTCTGTTCAACTTTTCTTTACTTGTTAGATTGGTGTGGTGACTTCTAAGCTCCTTACACGAGGAACTGGAAACTGGACGTCCATTTGTACAACTTTCATGCACTGGAGACTTCTCCATGTGTGAGGGATGAAATAGTGAGTGAATGCAGTTGGGTTAAGATCTTCTGAGACAGAAGGAAGAAGGAAGGATGATGCAGACACAGGTTCTTTTGTGTATACAACAGATACCAGCTTCTCCCCCACACCCTCTGCAAATAATTCTAGATTTTCTTAGAACTATCTCCAAGCACTTGGACATGTCGATGTACATAAAATTGTCCTAGGGCTGGGCTGAGATCAAGATTCTTGTGTCAATGCTGGTCCTTCCTGGATTTGTGACTTTGGTCAGAACTCTTATCCTCTCTGATCCTCACTCTGTTCCTGGGAAAAGCTGGAATTATGATATCCTTTCTCATGGCTGTTTTGAGGATCAAATAAAATGATGAATAAAAGATCTTTGAAATCTGTGAGGATCTAAAGAAAGGCAAGTTATGACTATGCTTTCTAGAAAAATGTTTTGTACATGACATTAACATTTTTAAATGATCATCTGATTAAACAGAATCCTGCATTTAATCCTGTATGTTTCAATATAATGCCCACAGACATGCTTTGATTTACATATTATATGCAGAGTTTTGCAGCTATTTAAATATATCTAATCATAGCTCTAACAAGTGGAACTAAGGGCAGAGATTTTTAAGATTAGCAAGTTTATCCAAAGACAGATCATTAAAAAACCCTGCTCACATGATCACTGACCAGTAATGTTCTGAAATTCTACAGCCAAGTCCTGCTTCTGAACTCATCTTCATATTGTGACACTTTGTTTGCCTGAGCTATTCTGCAAAGATCTCTCCTGACAGTCCAACATCAAAGGAAACGATGCTGATTCCTTAAGCAAAAAGGACAGCGCTGTGGCTGCCCGGCCTTTACAAGTGCCAACAGCACTTCTTTTTAAAACACCTGCTCTTACACATCAGCCGCAGCTGGCAAAGGGCACAGACAATGACAGCAATTTTTTTATTATTATTCCTTTCCAGTGTGTGAAAGCAGGGTAATGAATTTTATACAGACAGCGTTAATTTATGGCATGCAGACAAGCACTGGCTTCCTTAACCTCCAGACTCATGAATCGTAAATATTACTGTGGAAGGTAAGAGAACAAGCAGCTGCTGTACAAAGTAATTGACAGGCAAAACCAAAGAAAAGACTCAGTTTGGAAGGTATTTGCGATCATCGAGCACTGGACACGAAGCAGAAAATGAGAATGCACGGGAAAAAAGAAAACTAATTATGACAGACTTGCTCATCATTTTATCAGATCCTTCCATCCATTTTTTCCTGTCATGTCTCTAATGTCATTTGATTTATGAGACTCAAATCTGATTTTGAAAAATTCCCCACTCTGTTTATACCAGCAAACCTGGACCAACTAAGGAGATTTTACTCACCACCCCTCTCTAAATGTATACAATTAAAACCCTTCCTTTGGCTCGTGTTTTGAGGTTCTGGTGATCACCTACGAACATCCTGCAATTTTATCCTCAGAAACTTTCAAGTTTTCAATACCGGTCTTAATCAGGGGGCCATGTCTTCTTCCATACACAGTGCTTTATGCAGATAATGTTGTATTTATCTCACAAATTTTCTGAGTTAGAATCATCTCTAAATAAAAATGCTACCCATTTCCCAGGTCTCAAATCTTTTATTGATCTGCTCCTGTCTTTACCATTACACTCTTTGGGGAGCTCTGACCTCCTGCTCACAAATGAAATTAGATGTTTCTTCATCAAAACTCTGCTTCCTTCCTTGGTTCTTTTTCTGTTCTAATTCTTCTGTCTGTTTTCCTCCTAAGAGAACGTTATGCTTTGTGAATGATTGTCTTTCTTCTATTTCTTCTGTCTTTCTGATTTCAAGACTTTCCAGTCACTTTAAACAACTGCATGTCAGAAAAGTTAAATAATTCCTTCAATTCCACTGACAGAAACAGGGATTAATTTGTCCTCCTTCAGAAACAGGGAATGTGATATTTATTTCTTTTCTTTTTACTTGAAAGTTGGAGCAGTAATAAAATTCTTATTGTAAAAATTTCAACATTGTCAGTGTTGTCATTACTGCCATTATTGATAAACCTGGATCTGTTGGCCTCTATAAAAATAGATTTCTTTCCTTAATGGCGGCAGAGAAGACATGAGGAAATGCCCCTGTGTCTCTTCTCGGAAACAACTCTAGTGTCTGGGAAAGTCTGGTTATCTATTTAAAGTGGAACTCATAGAATTTCTGTTTTTCAGAAAGTTTTCTGGGCTGTTTTTCTTGCTGCTTCGAGTTCTTCTTGAGAAGACAGTCACTTCACTGCTACTCTGATTGTTATAGCTTCGTGAAGCCAGCTTCCTTTTGACTTTTCTGTGAAATAGGAAGTAAATACATATATTACTTTTAAATATGTCTGTCTGCTTAAGAAGGGCTTAAAGCTTTCTTTTTATATGATAAAGTGCCCGCTTCACCACTACCACCTTCTTGACAAAGTAGTTACTCCAGTTCTCATAGATGTCCCATCTGCTTTCCTCAAACTTATTTATAGAAAACTTAAGAAACAATGTTTTATTTCCTTATGATTGATGTTGCATAAGCCTTCTGGCTAATTCCATACTTCCAGAACAAGGCACAATTAATTTACCTCATGTCGGCTGTTTGGTTCAAACAAATTTAGAATGAACCTTGAGGACGTAAAGATTATAAGGGAAATTTATTGGATATGTTGACTGACAAAATAATGTAAAGAGAAAAATGATGTCAATATCCAAAGCTTCTTCTTGTCTTTCTCTTCCCCCTAACCTCCTTCCAGCCAAGCTCACCCTAGGCAGTTGTCTGCCACAATCTCTTTATCCTGATCACAGGATGTAGACATGGATCCAGTGTTACCCTTGGCAATGATGTGGCTTAGAGAGGTTGCAGCGTTACTCTTTCTTCCTAAACTTTGACCTTGGCTCAGCTGTGCAGATTTCTAAATTTTGTGTCTCAACAAGAGCTAGAGAAGTGTGGCTGGGCTTCTGGTTGTCTTCACAGGGCAGACACAATGGCATCAGTGTCAGCTTTGCTCTTTGCCTAACACTAACATTTGCGCATCAAAGTGAAATTAATTCCCGCTGGTCTTTCTCCTCAGAGCAAACAGGAAACTTACCTCTCTAATTGCCCAATGACAGTGTCTGGGTTTAATTTCTTGCATGCACTTTCACAATCCACTTTTTTCTTTCTCCTTGGATCTATAATGCATTTTTCATCCGGCTATCATTCATGCTACTGGGTGAATTGCAAGCACATTAGTGCAATGAGAAAGGTCCATTTTAATTTGGCACTGACTTGCCTTTTTGTACAGTACCTACCAATAACACAGGCTTCTATGACTGATTTACAAACACCATGTAGGTCTTGCTCTTCCCTCTCATTCCTGTGTTTCCTTACGTCTGTAATATATTTCCTCAATTTGTCCTTTCAGTGAACCCTTGTTTCCCTTCAAGATTCAGGTTAGTTATTACTTGTTCTGCAAATCCTTCCCCAAATTCTGTATTACTATCTCAGGTGGAGTTAGGTGATCCTCTGACTCCACTCAAATGTGAACCAGGATACAATTATATTATGACATATATCACTCTATTGTACATGTTTGTCTACTACAGCATTATCCATTTTATTATGAGCAATAAAAACGAATGTCTTTTTTTTTAATCTTTATATCTACAGAGTTATACTTGTGCTTGCAAGACTGGGGCTACTAAGTAAATATTCTTTGAATTCACAGAGGATAGCATATCAATTGCACCAAGAATTTGGTTGTCTTGCATATCAGTCAATTTTGCTGCAGTAACAAAAGAGCATGCAAATCTTAATAGCTTTCAACAGCAGAATTTATTTTTCAGTCGCATAGTATTTTGATGGCTTTAAGTCAGCTTTGGCTGTTGCAGCCCTACTGAGCTCTGTCAGCCTGTGATCACTCTGCTTCATGTGTTTTTCTGTGCTAGAGCCAAGGTTAAAAGAGCAGCTTCTGCTTGGAACATGCTTGGCTCACAGCAGAGCAAGATTATGATAGAAAAACAAATGCATTTTAAAGTTTCAACTCATATCTGACATATCATCACTTTTGGCTTGCATTCCATTACCTTAACCAAATCACTTAACCAAGCTTCATAGGAATGAGGTGAGGATGTAACTCCTCCCTCAGAAGGAACAGTAAATAACAGGACAGTAGATGGGGAGATATATGTGTATATACACATATATTTATATATTTTTGGATAATATATCTAATCTTTCAGGAAGCAAGAGTAAATAATGAGAAATAATAATACAATGTAGCATAGTTTGTATTCCTGGCCACAAATATTCACTTCTTGCTTTTTACACACAAAATATACTACCAATCTCTGCAAAGAGCCCTCAACATTTCCATTCATTATAGCATCAACTAAATACCAGAATACTAATGCATATAATGTCTCTTAATTTAATGAGTTAAAACAATGAGTATCCCATCATGGCACCCATATGAACACGTAACCATAGACAACATAAAATGATGGAACAGAGACAATAAACCTCAGCAAACATTCTGACTTGGAAAGAAGAAGAGTGGGAAGTACACCTTGGTCACTGGCCCATAGCAATTCTGAAATTCTACTGGGTAGACATCATGGGCACTCCTTAACCCAAGAGTAGGGTGCTAGTTCAACTCCCTTGCATCACTTCCCAGCCCACTGATCTTCCCAGAAATTTTCTTTGAGTGTTTGGATGTCTTTTTTCTAAACTCTTTGTTGACCCCATTTGAAGAGTATTCTGAGAGTATATCTTTCTTGGTGGCTGCCCAGCTTTCTTAGTCTGATCCTATCTAGATATTTTTTGAAATACTAAAAACAATAATCTTAGGCTTTTTAAATATAATTAGTTGGTCTTTTGGCAATTTTTTATGGCAATACCAAATGTCTAGACACCAAAATTTGTATTTAAGTCAGATTTGATGTAATAATTAAAAAAACTCAAAATATCAGTGACATACAATAATGGACATTTGTTTATCTGTTGATCTTAATTTACCTATTGATCTTAATACACCTTGCCAGTTATTGGCTTCAGCTTTGGAAGCTCTACTCAGCTCTGCTTTACCATCTTCTCATGTCAGAATTCCAATACAAAGGAGCAACCCTTAATTATAAGAGTTATTTATTTTCATGGTAGAGGGAAAAGAGCAGGAGACATGGTAGAAATAGGTGATGTCTCTTAATGACCTCTGCATCAAAGTGGGCAGTGTCACTTCTACTAACATTCCACTGGCCAAAATAAGTCATATGATCAAGCCCAACATCAGTGGGTGGAGAAACACATGCCTTATAGGAAGTGTTGCAAGGCACATAGCAATGAGCAGGAGTGTGTAATGCTCTTCTAAATAGGAGAAAAGGATAGTTGGAATCAGTAAGGCAATCTACCTACTATGTAGAATATATGGACTTCAAGATAGAGAGGCATAACCCAAGTTTTAATTGGGTATTGTACTGAAAGCACTATGATAGAATGGTTTTGAAAAGCAACAGCGATTCATCATTCATTTCTCAACTTTCTAGTTATGTGATAAATATTTATTGGACAATTACTTAATGTAAGCCATTTCACTTCGTTTTAGTTGCACAAACTTAAACAAATATTATCACTGAAGTGATTTAATTTCACATAGTGGATGTATAGGACGTAGGTAACAGGAAGTTTTTATACAGTGTGATACGTACTGTGAAAGTCTAAATATGTGCTATTCTGGAAGCATGTGGAAAGTACCTAGACTCAGATATGTAGCAAAAACCTGATCTGCACTTGGGAGGGTCATGACATGTACCTGGAGCAGATCAAGAGAAGATAAGTCTGAAAGACAAAAGAACTATAAGAAGCTTGTTGGAGAATGAATTGACAAGAGCATTTACACTGAATTTTAATGTTGTCTCTGAGGTTGGCTATGTATAATATTTGAATATAGGCCAGTTTATAATTTCCTTCAATTTGGATTTTAGTGTAAATATATTCCTCCTTTGTTGTTTCAGTAATTTTTCTATGCCAGCCACTAACTTAGGAAAATGAAGTTGCTGATGTATGCTCAATGATGGAAACAATTTAAATGCAATATTGAGCTAAGAAAATGAAGGAATAGTCAAAAAATTAATAGATATGAAAAATTTTAAGAAGTACCAGGTAGTGTCCATTAGTTATTCAACTTACTTGAGAAAAAAATAATATTTGGTTCATGATATTAATATATTTTCTACTTAAACTCTGCATTAAAATTATTTAAGATATATCAATTTATATGTGAATAGATATAAATCATATTTCTATGTGGATTGATGATAATTAGGTGGTAAATTCATTTAAATACCTTTAAATAAAGAGATAAATATTAAAAAGTATTAAAATAAATTTCTGGGGCCTCAAATATATTTTTGTGTATTTACAGTGTACATTAATAGTAAATGAACATAAATAGTCTGCATGTTTTTGCATTTACACAAGGAAAGAAATGAGCTATGAGATGTATAATATATGATGACTACGTGGAGGTATTATGGAGTGCCAAAACGACTCTTGACTTAAGAAGCCTAGAAAGAGCTCTCCAACAAATTTGGTTTATGAATGCATGTAAGTAAAAGATTTTCTGGGCCTCAGTTTCATTTTATTAAAATTAAAACTGTTAGATTCTAGTCTAGTACAGCTTAAGATCTATATAGTCATTTTAATATGTCACATTCTATCATAAAATTATTGGAAAATGGAGGCATAGAGATGTTGATTTAGTCTTCCAATTTGGAATGGAACAGGCAGAAACACTGAAACTATGTTTTGACAATTTATTCCAGGGAAGAAGACCTCTATTTTCATCCTTTAAACACTCTGGTTTTATTCACTGTCCTTGAATTGTAAGGAAGGGTAAGAGAGAAGAATTTCTGTGTATCTATTTTATTCTATTCTTTACTTAATGTGCTTCTATTTTATCACCTTTCCCCCTTCATCTTCTCCAAGCAATTCAGTCTAGTCTTTTTAATATCCCCCTCATTTGGAGTTTCCTACTATAGTACTACTCCTGATTACAATTCTTTTCGTTGTCCTTCACTGGGCTTTTTCTATTTCTATTACTTTATTTAGAGTCGAGGTGACCACAACTGAAAACTTTATTGAAGGTGAAAGTGACTATGATACATGTGCCTTGTTCTCATGCAATGGGATTTATATTTCAAATCATTTTATTTTCTTTATAAAGATATTAGGACACTGTGAAAATGCCAGCAAATGCTAAACATATGATCATACATTTTTCGTGATGAGAGTTAATTAAAAATTTTAATAATATAATAACACTTTTCAGAAAAGATAACTCTCCCCCTTCTATCCAATGTTTTTTCATTAGCAAATATTTAGCTACAATTTTATCATCTGTGGTATTTCAATGCAGTTAGTATTTGCTAAGCATTTACCATGTTCAAAGCACATATGAATGTGGCAGGTGAACACAATTAGAGTAAATAATCCTCTGTTATTCATGATGTACACGTTAGCAGAGCAGGCAAGACACAAACAAATTTATCCAAAATACTATAAGTGATATACTCACAAAGTACTCTGGAGCGGATGTGGAAGGGGGTGATACAATCAGAAGCATATCCCCAGCCCAGAAGAAACTTAAAGTTCTACTATCATATTGTCATTGATCGAAAAATTCAATCCTACAAACCTGGAACTTATAGGTAAATATTAGCATCCACCAGTTCTTATCATATAAACAGAAAACAAAGAAACAACCATCATAAAATATAGGTACTTCAGCTCTTATTTCTGTGGCTGATAATCATGTCTATGCTGATACTCATACCCTTCCTTCTCCCACTACCCTTCTCAGTTCCTTTATACACTGTTATTAGCTTGGTTGGAAGGATTACACACATTTTGGTTACCACAGCATCCATGTCTCAGTGGTGTCCCATACGTATTGGTTTGCATAACTGGCTACTGCCAGTCAGTTCTTCACAGAACTTATGGTTGCCCTCTTCTTGGTGGCAGGGATCCAATGTAATCAATCTTCCACTAAGAAGCTGACTGGTAACCCCAGAAAATGATGTTCTATCTGCGTTCTGGCGTTGGACTTTGCTGTTAGCAGATTGGACAATCAGTCGTGTTAGTAACTAGACCTGCTTTGGTGAAGGGAAGTCCACCACATTAAAATTGTGCATAGACTCCATCACAGAATTTTTGTACATGGACCCATTGAGTAAACATCAGGTTGACTAGGAATAGAAGTTGACTGAGGAGCAGAAGACAAATCTTCCTGTACATTGTTTTATAGCATTCTCTGCCATGAATTTCTCGTGTAGGGCATTAATGTACAATGCAGACATCTTCACATTCTGTGATCTTTCTGATACACTCATCCGTATACCTCTCCACCAGACTTCCTGGACATCAGTCTTCCAATTTCATCCTTTCTACGTTTCTGACCATTGGCCAATGTCTTAGCCACTGCCTATGAATTAATTTATAACTCAGGTTATTTCAATATTTCCACAAAATAGAATATTCTATGTATTTCCAAAGATATTCCAGTTGGGAAAATTTCTTCCCACCCTTGTCTTTTAGGTTGGTTGCCTCTAAGAGAGGGTTTAGCACAATGATGACCTGTTATCAGCTATGGCCAGCGTGTCATAGTCATCTGTAAACCAGACCTGCACCTTTTCCTCCTCTTTTATTTGATGATATTTACACTCTGTTATATGAAAGTTGGGAGTTGAGAGAGTAGTGAGGCAGGAAAAATATGTACCACGGGAATCAGAGCCAACTTCAAGGCAATATATATATATGCATTCAACATGTGCTTGGGCCAGAGCCAATATGTATCAATTCCAGTTAAGAAGAGTATGCTATTACACGTGAAAATTTATGATTTGATGGATCAGATAACACAAAGTTAACGGAAGGAAGTTTGGATTAGATGGACACGTTGTGTCCTCATATCAGGCATTTGGTCTCTAACAGAACCTGTTAGAAGCCAAGGCTGCTTTTCAAATAGAGAATAGTTGTCAAAATTCTTCTTCTACTCGCCTTACCAGAGGCTCTACGCAGCATATCTATCTGCCAAACAGACTTCAAAAATAATTGGATGTCTTGTGTCACAAAGGTTCAAATGACAGAGAAGCATGGATGGTGGCCTTGTGCTGCTAGAAATCCTCCTTATACCCGAACCTCATTCAAAATCAGCAACATTTTGAGTTATTCACTAATGGGTTGAGCAGCACATTCAGATGTGACATATGTTGCTTCCAAAAGACATGTTTCCTACAAGCATTGTGCAAGGAGCAGCAAATTGTTTCTCAACTTAAAGGGGGATATCTCAACACACATTACATCAAGGGACCTCGAGAAGGAATTGGCAGGCCTCTCAACACTTTTGGAATTTAACTCCCACCCTTGGACCTGAGTCTGTCTTACTAACACATCTATTGTGTTTGCTATTTTCTGTCTTCCAGGTCCAATTGGCATCATTTTATCAATGTTGACAGTCTAGGTAATGTTCTATGTGAACCCAAGACAATCAAGTCCTTCTAGACTACTGTATACAAGAGAGCAAATTTGCACTGCTCTACCTGTTCCTGACTGTCTTTACTAGTCAGGATGGAAAAGAATTCTAGTTTAATTGCTGCATATCATGTGATGGGAATTGGCTTGATTTGCTCAAGTAGGACACTGCATACAGACCAGCACCTGCCATTGGCATCAGTACGCCACATTGGCATCAATCTAGTCATTCTCCAATATCAATCTGGCTTCTGCATCAGACAAATAGGTGAGTTAAAGGGAACATGACATAATCACAGCTCCTGTATCTTTCAAGACACTGATCGTAATATTTTTCTCCACAATTCCCCCAGGATATAGTATTCTCTTTGGTTTGATTCTCAGCAGTGAATGTTTGAGTATTTCCACTGGCTTCCACTTGCTTTTTTCTATCATGACAGTGCCTAGTCTTCTCGTTAGGAAAGCAATCTGGGGATTAACAATTGGAGGCAAATGCTAGGAAGGTGACTCAATTCTTTTTATACATTCTGGTACCAGGAAAATAGATATGGAGAGGCAGGACTTGGGTTTTCATGGCATTCAGTTGGATTTCCAGAAATTAGCAAAAGTTTAGAGCCAGTATTAGAAAATTCTCGGTAGCTCTGTGTGTCTCTCCCTCCTCAGCACATAGTACCTGGAAAAAGGCTATAGTCTTAGGTGTATACTTAAAGTCTTCCTTTAGATAGCAAAGGTCACATTGTGGAGTCATTTCTGAGAGGAAGCTGGCCTTAAACAAGGGAATATGGCTTTGAAAACTGACTTAGGACTAGGAAATGGGTAAGAGACAGTGAATATGCTCTATGGCACATTAAATCAGATTTCCCCTCACCATTTTCCTGCCTATCTAGGCCTAGAAACGCCATAGTAAGGATGCTGCAATTAGTCACTTCCACAGAATCCTGTGAAGCTGAACATTCATTATCACTCTCTACCTGTGGTTTGTAATGGTAATAGTGTCTACTTCTTCTCAGATGAAGAGCATGACCTGATGAGGTACACCACTTAGTTTTTTTTGCCTTTAAGAAAACCTGCTACAAGAGAGAAAATTTGACCATGAGTTTCAATCTGCCACAATTTGGGTCCATTGAGGAATTCATGCTGAAGTCACACTTCTCCCAAGCTACCATCAGCTAATGATTGAGCTCTGCAGGGGAATTAGATCCAGGCCACTGCTCTCTAACATGGGGCTCCTCTAACCCACAATCTTTGCTGAGGGACTCCACATCAGCCTTACTGATACTTTCTTGCAACTGCACTGGGGTTTGTTATGGACAGAATAGTGTACTCCCTCAGTCATATGCTGAAGCCCAAATCTCAAATGTCACTATATTCAGAGGTAGAGACTTTAAGGAGGAAATTAAGGTTAACAAGGTATGAAGCCCTAGGGGTAAGGGTGAAACCCTAATCCAGTAGGGCCAGTGTCCTGAAAAGAAGAGGAAGAGACATCAGGGATGCATACACACAGAGGAAAGTCCTGATGAGGATGCAGTGAGAAGGCAGCCATCTGCAAGCCAAGGAGAGAGGCCTCAGGAGAAACCAGACTAACCAACACCTTGGTCTTGGACTTCCAGCCTCCAGGACTGTGAGAAAATAAATTTCTGTTGTTTAAGTCAGCCAGTCTGTGACGTTTTGTTATGGCATCATAGAAGACTAATACCAGGGTCTGAAGCCCTTCCTATCCAATCATTCCTTCCTTCTTCTCTCCTTTTGCTGGCATCAGTCCTGCATTGAAGTCTTAAGACTCTACCTGCCTACTTCTGCCCCATATCTAGAAGGGTAGTTGGCATATAAGAAGTGTAAACTCACATTATTGTATGATCGAAATATGGATACAGCATTTATGTGGATCTTAGCTATTTATGCACAAATTGAACTTGTGGCCTATTAAAAATTATTTAGCCTCTCTGGGACTCACTTCCCTTCATCAACATAAGAAGTTAATTTAAGATGACTTTTGCTGTTAATCCGATCTCCAAAATTTCTTTGTTCTCTGGCACATATTGTGCTTCCTAGATAAGAGGAATTGTTATTTTTCTGTACTAGAAAATCTTACAGTAGAAAAGAACTTAAGAATCCAACTCCCTCATATAATAGATCAGTAAACTGAGACACAGGAAATATACATTATTTGTCCAAGAATAGAAACATGTTAATAGAACCCATTTCTTAGCTTGAATTCAATTAAATTTTAATTTTTACACAGACCCTCTGTTAAATAGCTTCTGGAACCTCATTCTCTCAAAGGACTGAAGTATGCAAGATCATTTCATCTGTGCAAAATAATTTAGGAGAGGTTTACAAGAATAATGAGAATGTTTTGGGGGTGATATTGAAGACCCGAGGAGTCTTAAATTGTTTGCTGTCCAGACAATTGGCTGCAATACGTCAAGTCCATTATATAAATGTGTTTACATTTTGTATATGAAATTGACACTGTAACATAACCAATCTTTGTTGCCATTGAATTAGGATTTATATTAGTGACTAGTTTTTGGTTGTTTGTTTCTGTTTTGATCTTGAAACTATTTGATGTGAAACAACTGGGAAATTAAGCTTTGTAACTTTGGTTGGGAAACTAATGATCACAGAATTGATAAGAAATTGGAAAACTCATCAGAGAGTATGTCTAGACCTATGGATATTTAAGGAGCTAAAAAATTCTGATAGGTAGGTGTAATATAACTTCATGGGAGACATTTCTGGCTGTTGTGTTAACAGCTAGAACAGAAGTATAATATACTGCTTCAGTAGGAAATAAAATAGAGAAAACTAAGTAGGACAGAGTGGGAATTCAAATAAATGTTTTACTTTTGGTTTCAGAAATTTTTGTCATTTTGAAGAAGAAATTACATTGAACCTCAAAAGTAAACTTTTATAAAAGGTTTTTTGCTCCTGTGTCTTTATGTATTTTCTTATTGTGCATTACTTGTTTATTATAAAATTTATAAAACATATATGTTATATGTATTTAAAAATATTAGGCACTATTTCAATTGCTCAATGCCATAATGAATCTTGTTAGATGTAAGATATTTAGGAAAAATATAAAATTAGGATTTCATTTTTTGTTTCATCAAAGGAAGAGAAATATTACTTAAGAGTTATTGATATTCTTTAAATGACAGATCATATGTGCATTTAATGTCTTGTGTTCAGATTTTACATTTTTTAAAGATGTAATGATGCATAGGGAGATGGAGGCAAAGAAATTTAAGCTAAAGATATGGGAATAGATTCCAAATGAAGAATGAAGAGAAATGAAGATGTAATCTTATTTAAATTATGCTGTTATGCACTGGGGAGATGTTAGAATATGGTTTCTAGTAAAAAATGAATGATCAGAGACAAAATGAAAATGGAAATCTGTAAGAAATACATAGAGCAAGACATCAAGGATTATGATGAGAGTTACTACTTGTGATTCTCAAAAGGAAGTGGAAAAGTACAGAGATTGTGACTGCAATTGAAGGAAATAAAGATTTTACCCAGCGTTTAAAAATAACTATTTGGTAATTGCATAGCTTTCTTTCTAGGCTAAGTTAAGCACTTTCTTCCTAAAGAGTAAAGGGTAGTAATTACTATGAAATCAAGTTGGATTAATGATAGAATTTCTCCACTCTATTTTTCAATTATTCTATTTATTGTATATTTACGTTGATGTTTAAAGTAATAAGTTCTTATTGTAGAAAATTTGGAGAATACAAAAAATATTACAAAGAAGAATCCTAAAGTTTCTTTTTTCAAAATTACTCCAAATTAATTTTCCTATGCATTTATGGGTACATATACTTTACATAAAGTTGAATTTGTTTTGTAAAACTTGCTTTTAAACATTATGTATTTTCAATATTTTCCTAGTGATTTAATCCTCCAAATTTGATTTTTTATTTTTTGTACTATTTCCAAATTTATCGGCATAGCATAAAACAAAAATAAATCCCATGTAGATGATTTGCATTTTTAAAGTGCTTTAAATACCACTACTATGAGAAGAGTTCCATGTAACTTGTTTTCTAAGTCTTACAATGTTAATATAAAAGCCTAAAAAAAGAACAATTCTAGGTCAAATGTACATCAGTAGTTTTCTTTTGCAGCTCTTAAAACTTTCTTCAATTAGTTGAAATCAACAAATAATATAGCTGAATTCTTAAATACACACACAGAGATATACACACGTGTTCTCATTGTGTTACATTTTACCTTCCATACGTAATCCATTGTTTGTGTTGCTCTGTTTTGATGAGCGTATGTGTAAACTTTAAGAGTCTTGATTTATTTATCAGCTTAATTTTCTTTTCTACGTTTTCCATTCTGAGCCTTGGCTAACCACATATTGTGTTAAGTGTTTTTCTGATGCATTTTAGTAAATGGGAGAAAGTACATCTTCGTTATTCATCTTGAAAAATATTTTGTAGAGTTTAGCATTCATATTCATCCAGTAAGGTCTTGTTGTGAGTCTCTCTGCTCTCCAATTCTATTGGCATTTGAATTCAGTTGATTTAATTTTATAGATAAATTTGAAATGACATAATAGTTGTATATCATTGAATGTATATGTCCACTTTAGCTTTTAATTATTTAGGTAAATTTTGTGTTTTTCATAGATACTTCTTTTTTTAAGCTTATTTCTAACTACTTATTTTTATTTTTATGTTGTATGTATGAATAGGGTATTTTCTTTCCTTATATTCTGAAACTGCTCATTATTTCTATATAAATAACTTAGTGGGGGGCCAGCCTGGTGGCACAGCAGTTAAGTTTGCACATTCTGATTTTCGCTGGCCCAGAATTCACGGGTTTGGATATGGGGGTGCAGACATGCTACCACTTGGCACACCATGCTGTGGTAGGCGTCCCACATATAAAGTAGAGGAAGATGGGCACAGATGTTAGCTCAGGGCCAGGCTTCCTCAGCAAAAAAGAGGAGGACTGGCAGTAGTTAGCTCAGGGTTAATCTTCCTCAAAAATAAAAAATAAATAAATAAAAATAACAGTGGTTTTACATAATTTTACAAATAATAATATTACTATTTTATTTTCATATTTTTACAGCTAATTTTTTTGCTTTACCAGGTAAAGCGATATAACACTGCATATAGTTGTATTTTTTCCTTTCTTCATATATTGATAATCATTATTCTTTTTCATGTATTTTGCATTGACCAGAGCTTCTCAAATAATCTCTAAAAAAATGATGATAAAAGATGATGAGAGTAATCTTTATTAGTGAAATTCATGTAATAATTTCTATTGTTTTATTATTAAAATTAGATTGGTTGAAATGAGATAGTTTTAAATCAACTTAACAGTATATTATTTGCATCTTGTTTTTTGATTAAAAATGTCAGGAATGTATGGAGAATATCATCACATGTGAAGCCAAACCTGTAACCAGATTACTCTCTCCCTTGGATAAGTTAGTAGGTGTGTAATGCAGAATTCTAAACTGGCTCCCAATATCTTCCACCCGCTGCTGTCCATAGCCCTTTCCCCATGACTATGATTATGAAGGATGTCACTCTCATGATTAGGGTCCATTATATGGCACAGTTGCCTTTAAGAAAGAGAGAGTATTAGGATGTACCTGAATAGGTACATTGGCAGGAATTGTGCTTCCAGATAATATTCTTAATTTTTTCAGTCATTTTAAATCTGTCCAAGATTTTGTCTGTGTGTGTGTGTGAGGAAGCGTGGCCGTGAGTTAACATCTATTGCCAATCTTCCTCTTTTTGCTTGAGGAAGCTTGTCATTGAGCTAACTCCTGTGCTAATCTTCCCCTATTTTATGTGGCATGCAGCCACAGCATGGCTTGGCAAGCTGTGCTAGGTCTGTGCCTGGGATCCAAACCTGCGAACTCTGGGCTGCTGTGGCGGAGTGTGCAAACTTAACCACTACGCCACTGGGCTGGCCCCCCAAGTTTTTAAATTATTCTTGAAACAACTTTACTAGATTTACAGTATTCTAAATTTGGCTGATTTTATTGATATTTTCAAATTTTTTCCGAGCTGAAGTTTTGATTAACTTTAACATTATTTAATTTAGGTCCATTCTTTATAAAGACCAAATTATAAAATGAGTTTTAAATAATTTTGTTGCTTACCTCTTAAGAATTTGTAAGAACATTCTTCAATCTTGGATATCATTGTTTGAATTTTTAAAAATTTCTTGTTTGAGGAGCATTTAAAAATGTGGGAAAGCACAGAAATGAAAATGAGACACGTGTTCTTACATCCTGGAGTTGATATTTGCTAATATTTATCTTGGTTTATTTCATTAGTTTTCAATATAAGAATAACGAAGTAAGATAATTTGAACTCCACTTTATACTGCCTCTATTTCCCTCCCACCTTCACACTCTCATGGCACATCCTTCAGCCCAATTTTACACATTTGCATTCATGCATTTCATGTAAGGTTTACTTTGTGCTTTAAAAATGTTACATCGGTTGTTTTTTTCTTCACCTTGCTTTTTTCATTACATATAATGTATTGGAGATTTAGCTCTGTTGATAAATGTTAAACTTTTTTCATTCTTTCTATTTAACATTTTTCTTTGTATACATATGCTGTATTTGTTTATTAATTTCATTCTTTTAGGATATTTCTGTCACATCATTGAATATCTTTGCATGAGTGCCTTGGGCATTAGCTCTCTTTTTTTTAATAAGAGTTTCCCTGCATGTATTCCTAGACAGAGAGTGGTTGGGTTGTACAATAGGCATATTTGCCACAGAATTTTGATACATCAATTTCTTTCCCTCTAATAGCGTGGGTTTTGCTTCTACCTTACCACTAAATAACGCACATTTAAAATTTTCCAACTTTGATTTTATTGGCAAACTAAGAAAACCAAAATTCCATTTGTTTGTTTTAATTTTTATTTTTCTGAGTGAAGGTGGTATGTTCAGCTCTCCTCCTATGCATATTGGCTATTTCTGTTCCTCTGCTATGAAGTACCTATTTGTATTATTTGCTCTTTTTCAATTGAACACTTGTCTTTCTTTTATTTTGTATATTTAGGGCTACTTTATATATCCTAGGGAATGATGCTTTTTTGATTACATACATTACTAATCCCCTCTCCTTATTTACACTTATGCTTTTATTTTTTCTAACTTTTTAATTGTTTTTAAAATGCATACAGTGAATATTGAATCTCACATTCTAACTTGTTTTTCCAAACTGATCACCAATATATGCAAACTGTTTCTAATCATTATTTTACAAGATAAATACAATTTTTTATGTTGAGTTAAAATTCTTTTCTTCAAATATAGTGTAAGACACTTTATAAAGAAAGAAACTCAGAACATATCAGCGATAGCTAAGACTTTTCTAGCATTACCCTCACTACATGTCATCCTTTAAATTTGTATTTGTGGGTATATTTCAAAATATGCCTGCAATTTGGTTCATTGGAATAATAAAATCTGTGTTTTTCTATTTATTTCTCAAATAAGAACAATTTGAGGGAAATGTGTTTCTTGAATATTATCTCTTGTGTTTGTTTCCTAAAATGTCTTATTTTTGTATGAGTCATTTCAAAGCACATAATGTAGTGCAATGAAATGTAAATAGACATGACAAGAGACATTTCCTTCTCTGGAAAAAATTTTTGATTTTTTTCACAGTGTTTACTCCGTATACATCTCATGCCGACCAGCTGCTTTTCAAAATCTTCATCTAAACTGATTTTGCAACTAATTGCACAGTTCTGTTTTGTTCTTACCAGGTAGCAAAAGTGTACTCTCGATGAAAAAGTCACTTTTGAAATAAAATATATAAAGTGTTAAATGCCACAACTCTTTAGCACTTATATTTGAATCAGTGTTTAACTTCCTAGTTTCAGTCTCTAAAACTAGGTAGGACTGAAATCAATACAAAAATTGAAATAATGCCATCAATAATCGAATAAATCACCATTCATTCACTTAGTGTGTTTTAAAAAACACAGATACGTTATGGCAGAGAGTTGTATGGTTTGCGAGATTCAAACTCAAAGGAAGAATATGATCTCCAACCTGACTCATCCATTTTCCTAAAGGTGCAGTTTGTTTCTGGGTGTTAAAATAACTACGAAAGTCTGTCTCTTGACCAGATTAAGATGAGGTATGTGTGGGTGGCAAGTGCACATGTGTGTGGTAGGGGGTGGGGTACCACTAATAGCCTCACTTGACTTCTTCCACCATCTTGTCTTTGAAACCTTCTTCCTGTAGTCCTGGTTGTTGATAAACCTAGTGTTTTTTGTTTGGATTTACTGTCGAAAGAAATTATGCACTTTTTCTTTTTCAAATTCTTACTTTTTTCTGTTCATGAATCTGCTGGAAAATGTCCTATTTACACTCCCATGTGTGTCTTCAGTGCTTTCAACAGGCTTCTACACCCATCTTTTAGAAAATAACTCCCATCAGTGACTTAAAAGTGACTATTCTATTAGGAGTGACCAATATGACTTTTTACCACCCTTTTGTTAAAGCCTTAAAGAACATTATAATATCTGATAGGGCATTTCATCACATAATTATTGAGTAATCCATTCCTTCCCCTAATAAATATCTCTTGGTCCAGTAGTGCTATTATTTTAACATACTGCCAAATATTATGTGGCAAGACTATATTTAAGATTTAGACTCATTAATTATAGGTATAATTGGCAGGAATTTTTCTTTTTCTGCACTGTTTCTACCGGGTTTAAATGTTTATTAATGATGAATACAAATACACATACATGGTTGCACACACACACCAAAAATGTTTTGATGAATACAAACAGAAAATTTTCTAGTTTCTGGAAAATTTCAATGTAATTCAAATATTCTCTTTAATGGTCTCAGTGAATTTGCTTCATCACTTTACTTTTTGATTGCTCTTTTGTAATTTTATTATTCACTCCCTCTACCGGCCATTCCTATTTTGCTTGGAGTTTCTTTCTTACATTATAACTATATATACTCTATTGATATGATACTGTTTCTATATAATTATATATCTATAATGTTATATATAATGTATACATATATGATTATAGATATATAATTTTCGGGTTTTTCAATAAAGTAGCTCTTAGATTTCACAATTTTATGGTTACAATGATTTTTTAATAATTCATGATTACTTAATTCTATATTTATTATTTACTTCTATTCACTTTTAATATTTTCAGTTATTGATTTCTTTATTCAATAAATTGGTTCTTTGAAAATTCTTGTACTTAGAACTAAAGACAAATTTTTAATTTTTTCAATAAAGTAGATTTTAATATTCATTCTAATTAATAATTCTTTAAACTGTCTTTAAAATATGTTACTGTATTAGTCTCCTATGGCTCCTGTAACAAATTAGCATAAACTTGGTGGCTTGAAACAACAGAAATTATTCTCTTATAGTTCTGGTGGACAGAAGCCTGAATCGCTATCACTGTGATGGAATCAGGATGTCAGCAGCGCCATGCTCTCTCCAGAAGCCTTAGGGGAGAATCTGTTCCTTGCCTTTTCCAGCTTCTGGTAGCTACAGAACAAGTTGGTTTATCGCTGCATTAGTCTGATCTTCAAAGCCAGCATTTCCAATCTCTTTCTGCTCCATCTTCTCATTATCTCCTCTCTCTGTGTCAAATCTCCCTCTGCCTTCCTCTGATGGCATTCAGGGCCCTTTCAGATAATCCAGGATAAACTCCCTATCTCAGTATCCTTAAATTAATCACATCTGCAAAGACCCCCTTTCCCTTTACAAAAAGCAGCTTAAGGTAACATTCACAGGTTCCATGGATTAAGACAAGGATATCTTCTGGGGGTGCCTTTTTCAGCTGACTATCATTGCAACCATTTATATTTTCTCTGCGCTTATTAGTTTCTTTATGGTCTTCCTTCTTATTATGGCTTATTTTTGCAGACATGCAATGCACATGGAATGGAGATGGAAACGCTGTGACACATACTTGTGCCCTCCTTCAGTATTTAATTATTCTTTTCAGTAAGTCCTTACCCAGAGACACTCGGAGCGTGTGCTTATTTACAGTATGAATGAGAAACCCCTACTTTTAGAATTTCGTCGCTGTACTTCAGGATCTTAATCCAGGTTTTCTCTACTAATACTCACCTCAGTTTCCTCTGTTAGCTTGCTGAAGTTCAGTAGTAGAATTTATTAATATATATTTGTTTGATATTTTGTTTGTTTTCCTCTTTGGTCCTGGTCTAAAGAACACGAAATAACAAGAAATTACAAAGCAGCATTATACCATATTTTAATGGAGAGATGCAATAGGAACTGAATTATAAAAACAAAACAATCGCCATACAATTATTTATAAGAGCAAAGAATGGGAATATGCATATTTTAACACTACATAAATTGTTTAATATGGTTTACTACCTCCATGTGATAGGTCATTCTGTGGTTCTAAAAATAGATTTTGTAGAAAAATATTTAACAGTGTGGAAAGTGGTGACAAAATGGTGATGAAGAATAAAGAAAGCTCTAAAGAAGCAAGAACCACAATAATTTCATGTTTAAAATATATATTTTGAAATAATTTTAGATTTACACAAGAGTTGAAAAGTGGTTAAGAGAGTTCCATATACCCTTCCCACAGCTTATATTGCATCTTACATAACCATGGTACGATTATCAAAACTAATAAATTATCATTTGCACATTCTACCAAGTTAAAAAAAAGAAAACAATTTGATTTCACTGGTTTCCCCACTAATATTCTTTTTCTTTTCCTGGATGCAATCCAGGGGACCACATTGCATTTAGCCATCATATTTTCTTAGTCTTCTCCAATTCATTCTAATTTCTCTTGTTTCCTTGTTTGTCACAACCTTGACACTTGAGTAGTTCTGGGCAGGTATTTTATAGAATGCTTCATGATTTGGACGTGTTTGACATTTTCTCATGAGCAATGAGGCTATGGCTGTTTGGGAAGAATACCGCAGAAGTGACTGCCCTTCTCATTGCATCTTATCAGGGGGTATGATGTCAATACAACTTGGTGATTCTAACTTTGAACGCTTGGTTAGAGTGGTCTGCCAGATTTCTGCACTCCTAAGTTGCTATTTTTACCCTTCCATTCATTGTTTTCAGGTTTAATTATGTTACATCTTAAGAATGCACACGGTATGATTTACATTATTTTAAATTTGTTAAAGTTTGAGTTGTGGCCTACAATATGGTCTTTCTTGGTGAACGCTTCCATGTGCACTGGAGAACAACATATCTGTTGTTGTTGGGTGGAGGGTTCTACAAATGTCAATTTGATCAAATTTGTTGATAGTGTTTTTCTGGTCATCTATATCTAAATTGATTATCTGCCTAATTGGTCTATCAATTACTGAGAGAGAAACGTTGACGTCTCCAATTATAATTGTGGATTTATCTTTTTCTCCTTTCATATCTGTCTGTTTTTATCTTGTGTATTTTAAAGTTCTATTTTATATTACATGCATAATTAAGATATTTATGTTCTTGAGAATTGAGCATCATGTAATGACTCTCTTTAGCACTGACAATACTTGCATCTTTTTTCCCCGTTTTTTAATGATTATCTTGGGTTTACAACACACATTTTGATATGATCTGAATCTACCCTTAAGTAATATTATATGGCTTTGCTTGTAGTGTTGAGAGACTTAAAACATTATATTCCTAACTAATTCCTCCCATCCTTTGTGCCCTGATAGTCAAAGCTTTCACTTTTACAAATGCTGTAAACATAACACATTGTTATAACTTCTGCAAAAGTCAGTTTTCTTTTAGAGAAATGAAAATTAAAAGATTTTATTTTATCTTCATTGATTCCATTCCTGGAATCATCTCTTCGTAGAGATTCAAGTTTTGACTAAATTTCACTTTTTCTGGCACAATGATTTATTTCCTCTTCCCCATGAGCACCTATCTGGTGCTAACCATGGAGGGAAAACCCACAAGAGGTTGCAACCCCCACTTGTCTGCAGCCCTAAGAGTCTTCACACTATTACACTGTCTAACATGAGATCTTTACCAATTCGTTTAACATTTCTGGCTTAATTGTTTTACTGGCTTATATGGCATTCTGCCCCAAGAAAGCAAACACTGGGATTTTTGTTTCTCCCAGCAAATTCCTCTCTCTCTCTAGATTTGGGATTAGTTGCTTGCCCTATGATGACAGTTTTCTCATGACTTAAAGAGAAGGTAATTTACAATTCGCCCGGCAGTTTTCTTCTTATAAGGGTGGGAGCAACACTCATTCCATCTCTGTGTCTCTCATGTGAAACCAGAAGTCTAATAAGTTCATTTTTAAGAAAATATACAGATAGATGTAAAAAAAGAGTCAATTCACTTCAAAGGTAACAATATCTGTTTGTAAAATGTAGGTTCACATATTGAGCCTTTCCACCTTTCCCAATATAGTAAAATTCCTCTGTAATTATTACATAATCAGAAAAATATCATCAAAATTATAGAATTATGAACACAGAATAGTGAATATTTAAGATGAGAAATTAGAATGGAGATTTGTAGGGGAAAATGGTACATTTGAGAATAAGTATTTAAAAGTTGATTATATAGAAAGGATAGATAAATATGCACTTATTTCTAGCTCTATTTCAAAAGATTATTGGGATAAACACGAAAGTGGCACATTTTGATAAATACTGTGTGCTTCTTTTTCCTTTGTCTCTGGTAAAAGAGCAAGAGGAATTTGGACTTCACTGACAGCTCGTTTGAATTCTGTTATGTTGGTATCCCACAGTTCCATCTCACACTTGTGGATATGGGTCTCAGGAGAGCTTAAAACCCTTCTCGATTTTGCCAGCGACTTCTTGGAGTGACCTAGAGAGAAAAATCACTTAGCCTTCCCTTCAATTTTCTTTTCTTATCTGCAAAAGGGGAATGGTAATAACTTTTTGTGTCTTCCAAGTCTATTTTGATGACTGATGATATGGCATTCTGTATTCCTTGGAAGGAAAGTGATAGATAAAATTCATGGGTAATAGAGAGAGTAAGATTATAAGCAAAGTTTTGAAACACAAACAAAATTGGAAAAGTGTAAATATTTTTCAACATGAATATCCCAGCCTACTATTCAAACTCATTTTGATTTCACTCTGTAAATTGACTTTTATCTCCCTCCCTCACCTACAACAATTACAGGTCTCACAACCACAGTTTGTCTCACGTTATATATACCTTGGAGGGGCTGCTTTTGCTGGTCTATCTACTGTCACAAGCTGACTGAGCATTAAAACTCTCACCTGCTGTGGAACAGCATGCTCCCGAGGCCAACTGCCACAGTAAAAAAAAACTCGTGACACTGAATAGCACCAAGGGGAGCCTTTCTTCACCTAATTGCCTCCTAGAATCCTTGAGGAGGTCTGGGTTTCAATTCTCTTTCAAAAGACAAATAGAAACTTAGGAGTATTTAAATTCATTTGAATCAATTCCATCTTTCTGATGTTAGGGAGCTAACTATACTTTGATATATTTTATAATTTAATTAGATATGCATCTTAATTATTGACTGTTATGATATGGACTCTTGACAACATTTTGTGCCGTGTGAAACTCCACTATTTTTTTATTATCTAAGGATAGTTCTTGCCGTACTGTATAGCAATTGGAGAAAATTCCAAATAATTTTTCCTGTGACAAATAAGGCAGTTTGGGCCTAGAAAGTGGGGCAGAAAAGACATGTGATGACAATGGCTCGTTATTTTATGTTGTATTTTGTTTTGTCTAAATGTTAATTTGGTTGGCAGGACCACGTCACTTGTTAATTGTTGACATCTCTTGGGGAATATAAGAGTAAAGAGACAATAAATAATGCAATGTAAGGACAAGAAATGGAAAGCAAAACTAAAGTCTGACACCAAAGGAAAGTGTATAGAGGAAAAAAGGCCATTAAAATAAAGTGATGTTTGTCATCATGAAAGAAAAATGGTGCTATAGGATTATTTTAAACATAATAACATTTAATTGGTGCATGTTAATTAGTATATGTTTATAGACAGCCCAAATTTATTTTAAGCCACATCTGCCAATATCAAACATGAAAAACATCATATTTTCTTATGGATCCTTTTAGGCAATACTGATCATATACTTTGTTTGTAATTTCACTTTTTGGGGGTGTAGAAAATAGAAAGAAAAGCAAATATATGTTTGAAAAGTGAATTTGTAAAATAATTTTTAAATGAAAGTAAAGAATTCACATAATTTTTAAATAAAACATTAGTACTACACTGTTTAAACATAAAAGATAAGTCCTATGAGCCCTGTTTCCATCCCACATTCAAGCCTCTCTCCCCAGCAAGGACTTGCAGTCTTTCAGTTGTTTCTTCTGATAGCACACATTCCAATTTTCACTCTAACGCTATAATCCCTTCTCAATATCCTTTGCCTCCCTCAACTCATTTTTGCACCTTTCAATGTTAGAAAGTTGTTGAGTTATCATAACACATCTGTTTGAAGATAGCCTTGAAAAGCCTTGTGTATTAACCAGGGCTCTCCAGAGAAACAGAACCCGTAGAATGTATGTGGATATATGAGGGGATTTATTATAGGAATTGGTTCACGTGCTTACTGAGGCCAATTCCCATGATCTACTGTCTGCAAGCTGGAGACCCAGGAAAGCCAGTGGTGTAATTCAGTCCTAGTCCAAAGGCCTGAGAACCAGAATTTCCATTGCCTGAGGGCAGACGGAGATGGATGTTCTAGCTCAAGCAAAAAGTGAGAATTCTGCCTTCCCGTGCTTTTTGTCCTATTCAGGCCCTCAACAGATTGGACAATGTCCACCCACATTAGCCAAGGTGATCTTCTTTACTTAGTCTACTGATGTAAATGCTAGTCTCCTTTGGAAAGACCCTCACAGACACACTCAGAAACAATGTTTTACCAGTTATCTGGACCTCCCTTAGCCCAGTCGAGTTGATACATAAAATTAACCATTCATACTCAGCCTTACAGAACCAAACTCTAGGTCATTTGTTATGTGACAATGATTCCTTATCTGGAAAAGCAGCTTCGTGATAAACTGTAATCTCTCTTTCTAGATCTTGGTATTCCAAGGCCTTGGCCATTTCTTCCCCATGCCTTAATGTCCCAATATGCAATGTGAAGTTATTTGTGCATAACATCACTGTCAATTATATTGGCACTAAAAGAAGTAAAGTCACTTATCCTTGACAAAGAGGAATTAGTTCATACTGACAAGTCATGGTAATAATTTGTAATTTTGGTTTTCCTCCTTTCCTAGATCTAGGAAATATACAGTGTTAATTTTTTTATTAAAGATTCAGCAGAATAATGTAACACAGTCATGCACCACACAATGATGCTTTGGTCAATGATGGACAGCACATACAACGGTGGTTGCGTAAGATTAGCACCATATAGCATAAGTGTGTAGTAGCGTCTACCATTATGTTTGTGTAAATACACTCTATGATGTTCCCACAATGACAGAATCACCTAACACCACATTTCTCAGAATGTATCCCCGTCATTAAGCGACTGCATGACTGTATTGGAAACTAACCTCTCTCATTTGTCGTATTTTGATTTTTATAGCATTGGTTTCATAATTAAATGTGTCTTAGAAAGCTCAGCTGTGTAGGAAAAGTATAAGTTTGGTTGAGGCACTCTGAAATCCTGTTGCTTAACTCGTCTTGTGCTTTTGTATCAAATCATACAATCTGAATCTCTGTTGCTCTAACAGATAGTAAAATGAAAAATGCAGGCACAAAACATTGTCTATGTTCCTCTTTCAGATGCTTAATGACCAAAGAGGAAAAAAAATCAAAAGAATAGGAAAAGACAGTAGATGAAGGCCCTTTGGACTCGTTCTATTAGATAGAACAACTTAACAGGGAGAGAGGTGATCCCTTTAAGGTGAAAATGAACTTCTTGTAGCAAGTTTGATAAACTGTTATCATTCTGGGCAATTTGAGACAATGCAATGTCTATGTCTGAATGGCATAATTACTAAATGTGTTACTGGCTGTCAGGAAATCCAGAGATCAATCACCCAAAAACTTGGCTGGATCCATAACCATTTATTTGCACCTGGAGTAAAAATCACAACAACAAGAGCAATGAGGATTAAATAATAATAATAAAAAAAACAGAAGGGAGATTAAAGAATGAATACAGATGCTCAATTTCTGGCTTTGAGCAAGAAAGATATTCAAATTCATAAATATGAACAAAAATCATTGTGAGGTTTACCTTTATATAACCCTATGGTATAAAATCAGAAAGTAAAAAAATATATGAATGCTATCTTTATAACTTAAAATACAAATTAACTTGAACCAAAAGTTTTTATAATTTCTGATGCAAATTAATTTGGATTTTAATATACATTTTTTTAATTTAAGAAGTTCCTGAATAGATTATGTCAAAGGAAAGAATCAAGAGCGAAGAACATGGAATTTATGTCTAGCCTATCATTTTTTTCTATACTTCTAACAAGTAAGTGGATGGGGGTGAGGTGTGAAAGATTTAGTTATCTCCGGATCTATACACTATATGAAAGAGTGCTTTGAGTCACCATGATACTTGGTGTATAATGGTTAAACTAGAAAACGTACAAAAAAACAAAGAAGTATGATTTCACTTCCCAAAGATATTTTCCATATGTGGTAAATGAAAAATAAAAACAAAACAAAACAAAAAATTCATCATCCATTACAAATGGGAACCCTAAATACTGCATTATGACTTTATTTCACATGCATAACTTTCTCTAATGGTTTAGGGAAATTTTAGAGGAAAGATATTATGCTCATAAAGAATCTGTTTCACTTGCTGAACAGACTCAATCTTCTCCTTACATGGGGCAACCAAGTTTAAATGTTTCATCAGCAATTCAATCTAATTCAACAAAAACTAAACTCATCATCGTCCTCCCAGTAGTCCTGATCCGTCTTCATGCTTCCTGTTTTGCTTAATGGTATCATCACTCACCCAATCAACAATTTCAAGATCTTGAACTTTTCATTAATTTTCCTTCTCTCTCATCATGTCAGCAAATCCTTGGTTTCATCTTGGCAAAGTATTTAACTTTCTTTTTGCATCAAAACAGCAATGTCTAGGCCAATGTTAAAATGTATTTGTACTGTCACAGTGTTTACTTATAGACCAACTGAAAATTTTAAAACATCCCTTTTTCCAATATACCCTTAGCCTTGCTGCCTTAGCAGAATTTTTCTCTTTCATCTCCAAATGTGACTGTATTAGTTAAGGTTAAAATTCAGCTGTGTGTCATATAACCCTATAATAACATTCATTTAATGGGTATAGAAGTTTCTTTTTCTCCTTTAATAGCCTGGTGTGATGACTTTCCTCAGTTATCCGGGGACCCTGGCTCCTATCTTCTTGTCCACTATCCCTCACATCATTCAAGATGACTTTCTACTATAAACATGGTGCAAGCTGAGAATGGAGGAAGGGGTTGAAGGGTAAGGACAAGCATGGTATGCATCACTTTAGATCATATCCCATTAGTTAAATCTTAGCTATATAGCATACTTAGAGTCACAGATGACTGAGTAGTTGTACCAGCTTTGAGAATGCACCACTTAAGTTTCCCTTCAAGAGAGACATGAATTTAGCTGGCAGTCCTTATTTGCTACACATGTGGAAACCACCACAGTGTTCAAACTGAGGCTATGCTCTCCGTAGGCTGTTTCCAGCTAATGACTTAGCATTGAGGGGGTCCTAGAGCCAGGCCGTTCCAGCCCAACACAGGGCTTCTCTAACAGATGGCCTTTGATTTGGGACTCTCTGTCACCCTGGGGAAGTATTTCTTAGAGCTGCACTGCAGTCTGAAGCTCTCCCTACTCAATCTTCCTTCTTTCCCTCTTTCAGTTCATCAATGCCAAAACTAAATCTCCATCTTAGGGCTTTCTCGACCTATTCATCTTCCATCTCCTCTGTATCTCCCACAGGCATTTCCCCTTGCTGATCTATGACCAAGATGACCCAGAATTTTTCCTGGTGCATGTTTGCCTGTAATAAGAGCTATCCCAAGATGATACACTGATTTTGCTGAATTCTCACTCTATTTGCATTTGTTCCAATTTCAAACTCTGAAGGCTGAAGCTTTCTACTACAAATATACACATTCTATTAACTCTGTGTTTATTGATCTAATTATTTCTGTTTCTATTCAATATTTTACAAAACACAGAAGAAATTTTAATGTTACTTACCTTCAGTGTCAATGCATTCCTTAAAATGTCTCCTGTCTTAAGGATTGGGATACATTTGGAATATATTATGTAAATAGTTTTAAGAAACTTTCTGGAATTTAGCAAAAAGTAACGCACTCACATACAGAATGAAAACTGGGTCTGAACCATAACATTTTTGTTATTCTTTTTTTCCTGTTGTTGTGTTTTTTATCGTTTTAAGTTGTTTCATTTCATCACTGTCGAACACCCTCTATTTCCATTCCTACATCTAAAATTAAAAGTTCAGAATTTCGCTATTCAGCTGTTTCATGTCCACATATAACTAATACCATATTAATTTAATCAGTACACTTGAGATTCAGTGTCATATTAACACAGGACAACACAAGTTGTTTTTTTGAAATTTACTGAGAAAAATATATTTCCTAAATATACTGAAAAAAAGGCTTAAACTGTTAAACTGAGTCTATCAAGAAATTTTTTTGATTAAAATATTATATTATCTTTTAAATATTTTCTATTTTAAATGAGGTCATTTTTTAAGTAAGCTAGATCTTATTTAATAAAACTTGAAGCAAAGGTATTTATTAAAAGACATCTCTGGCCTGTTATGCCTCCTTGGGAAATAATTTTTTATTATTTTTCCCAATTCCCAGCTTTAGTGAATATTGTCAAAAATATAAAATTCCCTATAAAATAAGTGCTTTACATTATAAAGTGAGGATATTTATTACAGTGCACTGTGGGATATGCTGAAATAGAAAATGATGGTAAAAATGAATGAATATATTTTTCTGTAAATGCTTATGTAAAATTATTTATGTTAATTTATTTTTCCATTTACCTCTCTTTCCATTCCAAATTACTTAGACTAATTTATACGTTTCCAAAAATTAGCAAGATATAATAAATTAGATATGCAATAAGGATGTTATGAATAGAATTCAGAATGAAAATTTGAAACAGTGCCAGAATATAGTGCCAGAATTTTGGCAAAACTTGTTAAAATTCATTTTAAAAGTTTGGAAAGAATTGATAAACAACCCCTGAGGGAAAAAGAACAACAGTATTCAAAAGCAAAAATAAATCAAATGAATTAGAAAACAGAAGTTTTACTAAATGTGTCTAAAAATGTATAAAACTGATAAACTATTGACAAATATAATCAAGAAAGAAAAAATAAAAGAAGAAAGAAGGAGGGAGGGAGGGGGACAGAGAAAGGGGAAAGGAATTCAAGAAAGAAAAAGGAGTTCAAAAGAATATGTTTTCACAATCTCTTACTTAAAACCCTTGGGTCCAGATATATTTCAACATCAGAACTTTTGGGCATTTAGAAATGTAATGAGGTACATATACTGTTATTACATTTCTAGCAAGAATAAAATGATTCATGTTATAAAATACTATCCATAGTCTGTAAAAGCAGGTAACTTTCAATTTATTTTAAGAACCTATTATAACTTTGATACAAATGATGCACATAAAGAAAATTCTTGCCAAATCCCACTGGTAAAACTAGATTTCAGAATAACAATCAATTTCAGTTTCATATAATGTAATTATACCCTACGATCAAGTAAATATATTTTAGGAATTCAAATACAGTTCAATACAGGCATACCTTGGGGATATTGTGGGTTCAGTTCAAGACCACCACAATAAAGCGAATATTGCAATAAGGTGAGTCCCACGAACTTTTTGTTTTCCTGGTGCATATAAAAGCTATGTTTACACTATACTGTAGTCTATTAAGTATGCAATAGCATTATGCCTAAAAAAGTATATATCTTAATTAAAACATACTTTATTGCTAAAAATACTAACCATCATCTGACCTTCAGTGAGTCATAATCCTTTTGCTGGTGGAGGGTCTTGCCTTGATGATGATGGCTGCTGACTGATCAGGGTGGTGGTTGCTGAAGGTTGGGGTGGCTGTGGCATTTTCTTAAAATAAGACAACAATGAAGTTTGTGCATCGATTGACTTTCTTTCATGAACAATTTTTCATACATTGCTATGTCATTTGATGGCATTTTACCCACAGTGGAATTTCTTTCAAAACTGGAGTCAATTCTCTCAAACTCTACTCTGCTTTATCAACTAAGTTGATGCAATATTCTAAATCTTTTGTTATCATTCAACAGTCTTCACAGCATCTTCACCAGGACGAGGTTCCATCTCAAGAAACCACTTTCTTTGCTCAGCCATTAAAAGCAACTCCTCATCCAACAAAGTTTTACTGTGAGACTGTAGCAACTCAGTCACGTCGTCAGCATCCACTTCTGACTCTAGTTCTCTTGCTTTTTCCACCACGTTTGCAGTAACTTCTTCCACTGAAGTCTTGAACCTCTCAAAGTCATCCAAGAGAATTAATTTCTTCCAAACTTCTGTTGGTATTGATATTTTGATCTCTTCCCTTGAAGCGTGAATGTACTCAATGGCATCTGGATGATGAATAACTTCCAGAAGATTTTCAATTTACTTTGCCCAGATCCATCAGAGGAATCATATGACAGCTATAGCTTTACAAAGTGTTTTTCTTAAATAATAAGACTTGAAAATTAAAATGACTCCTTGATCCGTGGGCTGCAGAATGGATGTTGTGTTAGCAGGCAGGAAAGCAACATTAAATTCAGTGTACATCTCCATCAAAGTGCTTGGGAGACCAGGCACATTGTCAATGAGCAGTAATATTTTGAAAGAAATCTGTATTGCTAAGCAGTAGGTCTCAACTGTGGGCTTAAAATATTTAGTAAACCATGTTGTAAACAGATGTGCTGTCATTCAGGGTTTGCTGTTTCATTTATGGAGCACAGGCAGAGTAGATTGAGCATAACTCTTAAGGGCCACAGGATTTTCAGGATGGTGAATGAACATTGCCTTTGATTTAACGTCACCAGCTGCCTTAGCCCCTAACTAGAGAGTCAGCCTGTCCTTTGAAGCTTTGAAGGAAGGCATTGACTTCTCCTCTCTTGCTATAAAAGTCTTAGATGGCATCTTCTTCCAATAGAAGGCTGTCTTCTCTGCATTGAAAATCTGTTGTTTGGTGTGGCCACCTTCATCAGTGATCTTACCTAGACCTTCTGGAGAACTTGCTGCAGCTTCTCCATCAGCGCTTGCTGCTTCAGCTTGCACTTTCATGTTATGGAGATGTCGTCTTTCCTTAAACCTCATGAACAACCTCTGCTAGCTTCAAACTTTTCTTCTGCAGCTTCCTCCCCTCTCTCAGCCTTCACAGAATTGAAGAGAGTTAAGACCTTGCTCTGGATTAGGCTTTGGCTTAAGGGGATGTTCTGGCTGGTTTGATCTTCTACCAAGACCACTATAACTTTCTCCATATCAGCAATAAGGCTCTTTCGTTTTCTTATCATTGTGTGTTCACTGGAGCAGCACTTTTAATTTCCTTCAAGAACTTTTTCTCTCCATTCACAACTTGACTAACTGGCACAAGTGGCCTAGATTTTGGCCTATCTCAGCTTTGACATGCCTCCCTCACTAAGCTTCACCATTTCTAGCTTTTGATTTAAAGTGAGAGACGTGCTCTCTTCCTTTAACTTGAACACGTTGAGGCCATTTTAGGATTATTAATTGGCCTAATTTCAATATTGTTGTGTCTCAGGGAATAGGGAGGCCTGAGGAGAAGGAAAGACATTGGGGAATAGCTGGTTGGTGGAGCAGTCAGACACACAACATTTACTGATTAAGTTTGCCATCTTATATGGCCGTGGTTTGTGGCACCTGAAAACAATTACAATAGTAACATCAAAGATTGCTAATCACAGATCACCTAACAAATATAATAATAATAAAAAAAGTTTGAAGTATTGCGAGAATTACCAAAATGTGACACAGAGACATGAAGTGAGCAAACGCTGTTGGAAAAATGGCACTAATAGAATTGCTTGATGCAGGGTTGCCACAAACCTTCAATTTGTAAGAAATGCAATATCACAAAATGCAATAGTGAAATGCCATAAAACGAGGTATGTCTGTATTAGAACATACAACAGATTCAGTAAGAAAATGAAATTTGCCAGTTAGTCTACAGAAAAATACGTTTTGGTAAAGTCACTGTAAGTTTACAAATAAAAATTTTGTTAATGATGATATCTTTGGCATGGTAAAGAGTGTTAAAATTCTAGCTAGTTTTCAGCCTCTACAATAGAGAAATAGGTGAGGCTGTATCATTAGAATCAGGAACAAAGAAGTGTGACCAGTGATTGTTCTGCTTGCATTAAACTTTGATCATTTAATCATGGTAGTAATGAGAATAGAAATAGAAATTCTAAGTAAAGAAGAAAGGGGTCAAAATATTATTTTTTAAGGTTTTTGATAGTATCTTTATCAATAAAATTTAAGATGATCAATTAAAGGAGAGAAACACAATCATTCTTACATGTAAGAGAGTTCAGTGAATTTCTTATTGCCATAATCAGCAAGAGCTTTTTTAACACCACCATGACTGGGTAAAGAATATATTAGATAAACATAATCCCTTCATGAGCCCAACAAAAACATAAAACCCCCAGAAATTAACATAACAAAAAGCATGAAGGATATTTAATTCTTTTTCATTAAATTAATTGATATTTTAAACCTTGATTTCAAAACTTCATAAAGATATATTTAAAATTATTCCCATAGTAGCCTTACTTGAAAACATGAAAAATCCAATTCAATTTAAATACACAATAATTTGGGAGGAACTATAGCAAACTTAGTAGTTTTGTAAAATATATAATGATGAGCGGGAACAAGAAAAAAGTTAATTGCAAAGTAAAAAAAAACTCAGGATACACAACAAAACATATATATAATGATGGCAATTTTCTGAAAATAAATATATATATATATATGTTTCTTTTATATGGTCTACATATAAGTTTGTGTATATGTTACATATGAACATGTTTGTGTGGGGTTTTGTGGGTTTGTGAGTATATACACTTATATTAAATATATGCCCCCCAAAATTAAAGGCAAATAAAACATACTAATATATCAACATCCCTGTCTTTGTGTGTTGGGATTATGTAGACTTTGCAACTTTTTTGTACCTTTTTGATAGAACACAAGTTTGTCTACAATAATCATAATTGCTTATGTAATTAAAAATACATAAAAGTTAGTGCACATACAAAGTTAAGGGTACAAAAAAGATGCATGCTAAAATGTTTCATTTTTATTACATATTCTTCTTCCTCATGGCTTGAACATGTATAGAAACTAATATGAATAAGCAATAATAACCAGTGTTTAGTAGCCACGTCTACAGGATTTCGTTCAGGCGAAACACATCTTTTAGTGATGTTGAAATTAGAAAAGTATTCTCCCTAAGGAATCTCATAGAAAGATTCCCACGTAATTTCATTAATTGTATCCTGGCAAATCTTTACATAAAAAAGTCAAAAATTCCATATGATTTTTAAAAATAATGTTCAAAATAGTGCACTGTCATCTTCTGATATTAATTCAGCAAAGACAATTACAAACTTGGCTAATCTAGCAAGGTCCAAATACACAGTTAACTGATGGTTAGGGTTAATCCAGGGATAGATTTATAAAAAGCATAATTGGCATAAAATGCTATCTTATTGTAAACATGCCGATAATGCAGAGGTAGATAAATTAGAATTTGGAATTTCTCCTTTACACTGATCTGTGCATTCCTTGAACACCACGCTTATTCCCAGTGATAAGCTGTCTTCACAGTGTGCCGAGTATCATTCTTGAAACTTTCTATGCATTTTCCTGGTGTAGACATTAAATATAGGTATCTTCTTTTTTTTAGTGAGGAAGATTGTCCCTGAGCTAACATCTGTACCAGTATTCCTCTATTTTGTATGTGGGATGCCACCACAGCATGGCTTGATGAGCAGTGTGCAGGTCTGCACCTGGGATCCAAACCAGTGAACCCTGGGCTCTCAAAGAGGAGTGTGTGAACTTAACCACTACATAACCAGGCTAGGTCCTATTTAACATTTTTTGTTCATTTGTTATATTAATATGTTTAAATAATATGGGACATTCTATTTGTTTTATTTCAACTTGCTCTTGTACCTTACAGATATTATCGTGTCATTATATGTGGAACCATTGCTGTCATTTTGCCCATATTTCATTTAACTGTCGTTATATTCATAGATAAGAAGGTTGATTTCACTTTTGGTCATTTTAAAACAAAACTCTAATAAACAAACTGTATAAGCATCTTTTTTACAGGTTTTCAGAAGTGAAATTATTATACTGAGGGACAAGCGCATTTTAAATTTTAGAAAATATCATAAAATTCCCCATCAAAAGTTGGTGCCTATTTATGTAGATGATAGTATCTGTGGATAACCATTCATTAATATTTTCTGCTTTATCTCAATACCCTTGGGGAAAATTAGTTTATTTTTATATACTATGCATTTCTTTTGACCTTCTCATTTGTCCATTTTAATTGGGTTTTTTAATTTTTTGTATTAATTTTCTAAAGCAGCTTATTTATTATAATTATTAAGATTATGCCCATTATAGATTGTCTTACCTGTTTTTAATACGTTATGATATATATATTAATATCTTATGGATTTTCTATTTTCCTTTGGAAAGATTTCCTCAATCTGACTCAAAAAGTTTGATGCTAATTGATGTTTACCTTTATACGGTTGTTTATTTTTATCATATTATCCACATGTAATTATTTTTTCTGATTCTTGTTAACATATTCATTTTATAATTGTTTTCATTTTGTTTTCTGAATGGTCTGCTGTTATTTTAAAAATATTTTGTAGACTGCTACATCTTTCCCCATCTATTTGAATTCTCAATATGCATTAAATGTTTCTAGACTCTATTCTGTTATACCAACTAATCTGTATTTACATCAATTTATCTTACTACTTTATTTTCTACTCATTTTTAAACTTTCATCATTTTATTTTGTCATATTTTTGATCAAAAATATTTCTTCATCATTTTTACTCCAAATGAAATTATCAACTTGAACTTCAAAAATTCTTTAATAATTTCAATTATATTGAGTAATATTCTTATAAAACTTGATATTTGTACAATTTGTTCAATTTGGGTACAGTGCATGTATCTTTCTATATTTTTATGTATGTCAGGAATTTTATAGTAATCTTTTGACACTTAATGCACCTATTCTATTAGATTGTTCATGACTATTTTATAATTGTGGGTAACATGAAACATGTTTTTTAAAAATGCTTAAAATTGTCACTGGAATAGATTTTGCTGGGATATAGGCAAACTAAGAATTTTTGAAGTTTGATCTTGAACATGGCTATCTTGCTGAACTTTACTTAATTCTACTATGGTGTTATTACTTTTTTCTTTTTCTCTTTTTTTTCTAGTTGATGAGTGGAATTTATTCACCACACTAAAAGTTTGGTAACCTAGATATTGCAAGTATAACTCTGCAAATAATCTTATTAAATGTCTCCCTTCATTATAATATTATCTTTTGTTGTTTTTCTTATTCTTCCAACTAGGACTTTTGATTTTTAACTATTAAGTCTTACATTTTCTGTTGGAAATATAGTTACTTTTCATAAAAACAAGTATGTTTACTTGTAGCTCTATTTATTGACTTTCTTTTCTTTTATCAAGAATTGCTGTTGTAGTTTTCAAGTGCTTTTGCATTATCTATCAAAGTGGGCTTGTGGTTTTATTTTTTAATTTGTTAATATGTGGAAATGTACTGATATACATACTAGTGTTACTTATCTTCAAAGTCCTAGGATTAAACCTACTTAGTTCTGTTGAATTAATTCTTTAAAACACTGCTGGAATTTATTTTCTAGTGTTTTATCTAGAATCTTTTAAACTGTTTTTATAAGAGATATTGGCTTGCAAGGGGCTGTATATATGTGTGTTTGTGTGTGTTGTGTGTGGTGTGTGTTGGTATCTTTCTCTTGAGGATATTTATTATATCCTCATTATGAACAAATGTTATCCTCATAAAATGAGCTGGCAAACATTTTAATTTTCCATGTTCTGAAATAGTTTATATGACACGGAGTTATTTTTTCTCTGATGATTTTTAATACTTATTTCATATATAAATTTTTAAATGGTGATGATTTTTAATAATGTTTATCACAATTGCTGTGATACCATTAGAAAAGAAGAGACTTTTGGTCCTGAAAATATTGATTTTCTGTTCTACCATTAGTGTCTCTACCCCATGCATCAAGCCATCTTGACTCTTAAACACAGAAAGAAGATAAAGCCCAAATATAATCTTTTAGGAACCAGCCACGTGGCTGAGTGGTTAAGTTCACGTGCTCTGCTTCAGCCTCCCAGGGCTTCACTGGTTCAGATCCCGGGCATAGACATGACACTGCTCCTCAGGCCATGCTGAGGCAGTATCCCACACAGCACAACCAGAGGCACTCACAGCTAGAATATACAACTATGCACTGGGGGGCTTTGGGGAGAAGAAGAAAAGAAAAAAGGAAGATGGGCAACAGATATTAGCTCAGGTGCCAACCTTTAAAAATAAATATACATATGTAATTTAAAATATATATATACATATATGTATATATTTTTTAAAAAACATCTAGCCTAAGGTATTAGTAAGTGACTGAGGACTAAATTGCATTTAGAAGTAAACAAAAGTTGCACTTTTCATCACTTAGATATGACTAGTTGTCCCCACCTGCCCTATTATTCTCCAGGTATTATTGCCTGTCAGGCTTTCATTGATCTGGGAACATCTATATCTATTTATCCATATATTTATTACGCATTAAATAAGCAAAGAAAACATTTGAGACATGACTGTTTTTCAAGAATGCATTCTTTTTTAAGGAAAAATATGGGATTCTTGAGCAATTACGGACTAAATCTCAAGGACATTTTGATCAAGGATGCAAACTGTATCAAAACTAAGTGTAATATTTACTTCGTCATTTCCTTTCCATAAAACATACTGATTACAAATGTAAAGAAAGGAAAATGCTGCAACATTATGAGCAATTAAAGCCTTTATAAATTTCACAGTATCTATCCATCTCTCATAACAATAGAGAAATTCTCATAAAACTTCACATTCTGATTGTTGTCAACACAGTAATTAAGGAGACAATGGTTTTTATTTTCCTGACTTTCACAGTCAGTGACCAAAGTGGTAGCATTAATTAACTGGTTGTAGCAACCTTCATATCTTATAAAAGGTAACAGCATTGCCATTTTTTTCTCCATTGGTTTTATTAAATATGATATGAAGATAATTTTAAGCAAGCATATATTTTACTCAATGTGTGCCTACAGACGCTGTGGGAGAGAAAATTGTTTGCTTAGTCTTCAAAAGTTGATATTATATTTGAATATTGTCAAAAATGTTTATTGCCAATAATATATATGATAAGTAATGTTGTGGCATAACTTGATGAGGTTTGAATAACATCAAATTATTGTAATTTTGTATATTATAAACCAAAACAATGCCTCTCACTTTATTTCAGGACATTGATCTACCCTCTGGTGTGTTGGTTGCTAGTGGAATATAAGCTTGGGCAATTTTTGAGTTGAAGGAAGCACTTTAAAAAAAATACTTGGAAAGTAAGAAACTTCTTTGAAATTAGAAAAAAGTATAAATTCAGTAGCATATGACTATTTTGGCATCTGTGTAGAAAGCATTGGTTATTGTGGATTTGAAACTTCTAGAGAAAGACACAAAATATATTTTGCATTATAATATGCTATGAGCATTTATAGCCCAAAACCCATAATGGAGCTGTGGAAACAACATGTTAGCACTAATATTTTATTTCAGAGAATATAAAAAAGAAGAAAGAAAACCCCTATTTTCATGTTCTTAATATACAGAATTATGCATTTACCTCAGCTAAATACGTTATCAAATAATTAAGATATGAGAAACAGCAAGTACAACTGTTTCATCCCACTGGCAATTGTATTTTGAGTAGTCTAAACATTATTTTAACTAACCTATGTCTTAATGTCGTGGTAAATATTACCAAATATTACTGCACAATGTCCTATTTTATAACTGTCAGTTTAGGGTTGTTTATAAAATGATGGAAACAAAATTCAGTGAACTGGATGGTTAATTTAAGATACTAAAATTTCCAAATATAAGTATAGAACAATGCTGAAGGACTTGAATTTTACTTAAATTGAGTAACATTGCTGTTAGAAGGAAATCAGTAATAACTGGTTATTACCCTCGAAGACTGGGTGAACAGAGGGTTTACTACACAGAGCATTTGCTACTGAGCTGCAAAGTGTTACCACTGACCCTTCTGCTTCTTAGTGAAATTTAAAGTATAGATTTCTATTTCTAAACTCTGATATGATTTGGGATTTAGTTACCTTGGAGACTAGCTCTCTACCCTTGCCGGAAAAATGATCACTTGATGGTTCCCATTGTTTCCTGCTCAGAGCAACTGAGAAAATAGCAGTTTCTTTTGAAATATACTCAGAGTTCAAAATCTCTACTATAAAATGCATCAGGAATATACTCTCCACATCATCAACAGCTCTGTACCTCTCTTAATATAATAGCCTACATTTATTGAATGTGTGTCATGTGACTGGCCCTGTCCTAGGACTTTACATAGATAATGTCACTTAATCCTCACGGGAAAAATAAACCCATAAGGCAGGACTATAGGCCTCTTTTTTAAATATGAGAAAATTGAGCGTATTGAACATATATTTTCAGGACTGACACTCCAGTCTATTCTAAAGTATGTGTTCTCATTGAACGTGCTTCCCTGATTCTTGTGTCTGTGTGTTTCAGATAGAGTTTACCTTGGTTGTCATAAAATATACTGTGATTAAATGCATGTACAGCAGGGACAGTATTTCTGAACTCACTGGGGAATTTACAAATGACTCTATTCAGTGTCTTCTAGGTCAGAAGTGAAGTTTTGCATGCCGTTACCCTTGAAACACATACCTACATGATCTCCGAATATGTTACTCACAGTTCAGTCTTAGACCATCCAGGACTGTTAAATAAGTACTAAACAGTTCTGAAGTGAGATATGAATGATTGGAATTTCAGGGATACTGGACATTCAACAAGTCAATGATTGACATTCTATCCACTGAATGTTCATAGTGCTTGGGGAAACAAAAGTTTCCACATACCATTAATGTGTTCAGTATATTAAAAATACGTTTGATTTTACATTTAACGCCCACATTTCTTTGGAATCCACCAGCATGAGACATTGAAGCAGATGGTGTTCCATTAAATGAATATGAAATGAAGTATTGCATATTGTGAATATCCATAATTAGGACATTCATCAGGAGATGATCAGTAATAAATTTCCTTTCTTTTCTTTCTCTTTCCTTCCTTCCTTCTTCCTTCTTTCCTTCTCTCTCTCCCTCCCTTCTATCTGCCTTCCTTCCTGGCTTCTTTCCTTCCTGCCTCCCCCACCCTCTACCCTTTCCCTTCTCTCTTCCCTCACCTCCCCTCTCTCTCTCTATCTCTCTCCCATCCCTCCCACCCTCCCTCCACTGCTCCCTTTTTTCCTGTCCTTTCCCCAGTTCTCCCTATCTCTTTGTCTCTCTCTGTCTTCTGTCATCTGTCTATCTATCATCACTACCTATCTACCCAACTACAACCTGGAATTGTGGCTTGAAATATAATCTTTAAAAATGAGATAAACCAGCACAAGAAAAAAATATTCCCTAAGTTCTTGTGTAACTGTACTATTTTACCCCTAACATAGACTTTCAGCTCTTATGGAAAAGAGGTAAACTCAAATTGAAATCATTTATTGAGGAATGACCAAAGCATAGCTCTGACTTGAAAAGAAAAATGTGCCCAGATTCTGAGAAAATATTTAAATGATGTTTTAAATAATCTCAGAATAAATAATACACCTGCATTCTCTCACATATTACTAAATCTTTCCACTGTGAAATATGTCTACTTGTCAATGTTTCATGATAAAAGTTTTTATTTCAATAAATATATAATAAACTATTTTGATATGAGCTCTTTAATACTTTAATATGAAGATTACTTTGACTTGTGGCTTGATTATGGGTTGGTTACTTTTTTTCCAGCTTTACTGCAATATAATTGACAGATAATACGTAAGTTTAAGGTCTAAAATGTGATGATTGGGTACATGTATATATTGAAAAACGCTTACCACAGTAGGTTAGTTAGTACATCTTTACCTCACATAATTAGCAATTTGTAGTTGTTACGTTGAAAATTTTAAAGCTCTACTCTCATAGCGACTTTTAAGTATACAATACAGTATTGTTAAGATAGTCACCATGCTGTACATTACATCTCCAGAATTTATTCATCTTATACCTGGAAGTTTGTACACTTTGGCCATCATTTCCCTATTTGCCTCACCCACCAGCCCTTGGCAACCACCATTTTACTTTCTGTTTTGATGAGTTCAGCTTTTTTTTTTTTTTAAAGATTTTATTTTTTCCTTTTTCTCCCCAAAGCCCCCCGGTACATAGTTGTATATTCTTCGTTGTGGGTCCTTCTAGTTGTGGCATGTGAGACGCTGCCTCAGCGTGGTCTGATGAGCAGTGCCATGTCCACGCCCAGGATTCGAACCAACGAAACACTGGGCCGCCTGCAGCGGAGCGCGCGAACTTAACCACTCGGCCACGGGGCCAGCCCCTCGATGAGTTCACCTTTTGTAGATTCCACACATACTGATATCAAACAATATTTGTCTTCCTCTGTCTGACATTTCACTTAGCGTAACGCCCTCAAGGTCCATCCATATTGTTGCAAATGGCAACATTTACTTTTCTTTATGGCTGAGTGATATATGTGTGTTATATATACAGATGTATGTATATCTTTATCTAGTCATCCATCGATGGTCTCCCAGGTTGTTTTCACGTTTTGGCTATTGTGAATAATGATCCAATGAACACAGGAGTGCTAAGATCTCTTCCAGTGCGTGATTTCAACTGGATCATATGGTAGATCAATTATAAATTTTTTGAGAAACCTCCGTACTGTTTCCGAAAGTGGCTGTACCAATTTACATTCCCAAAAAGAGTGCACCAGGGTTCTCTTTTTTTCTACATCCTCTCCACATTTGCTATTTCTTGTATTTTTGGTAATACCATTCTAACAGGAATGGTGATATCGCATCATGGTTTTGCTCTGCATTTCCCTGAAGATTAGAGAAGAAGTTGAGCCTCTTTTTGTGTACCTTTTGGCCATTTTATGTCTTCTTTGAAAAAGTGTTTATTCACATACTCTGCTCATGTTTTTAATCAGATTGTTTGTTTTTTTTGCTATTGAGCAGTATGAATTTCTTATATATTTTGGAGATTAACCTCATCAGATATATTATTTGGAAATATTTTCTTCCATTCCGTTGGTTGCCTTTTCATTTTGTTGATTATTTCTTTCGCTAGTCATAAGCTTTTTAGTTTGACATAGTCGCACTTAATGATTTTTGCTTTTGTTGCTTGTGCTTTTAGTGTCAATATCCAAAAAAATCTTTGCCAAGACCAACGTTGAAGAGGTTTTCACCTGTGTTTTCTTCTAGGAGTTTTACAGTTTCAGGTCTTACTTTTAAGTCTTTATTCCCTTTCAAGTTAATTTTCATGAGTGGTGTAAGATAGGGGTCCAATTCATTCTTTTGCATGTGGCTGTCCAGTTTTCCAACACCGTTTACTGAAGAGACTATCTTTTACCAACGAGTAATTCTAAACTCCCTTGTCAAATACTAGTTCACCATATATGTGTGGGTTTATTTCTGAGTTCTCAATGCTATCTATTCGTCCATGTGTCTGTTTTTATGCCAGTACCATACTATTTTGATTACTATACCTTCAGCTTTGTTCTTTCTCAAGATTGCTTTGACCCTATTCAGGGTCTTTGTGGTTCTATATAAGTTTTCGGATTGTTTTTTCTATTTCTACAAAAAATGCCGTTGGAATTTTGATAGAGATTGCATTGAATCTGTAGATGGCTTTGGGTAGTATGGGCATTTTAACAATATTAACTCTTCTGATACATAAACATGGGATATGTTTCCGTTTATTTGTATCTTCTTCAGTTTATTTCATCAATGTCTTATGGTTTATGATGTATAGATCTTCCACTTCCTTGTTAAATTTATTTCTAAGTATTTTATTGTTTTTAATGCTATTGTAAATGAGATTGTTTTCTTTATTTCTTTTTCAGATAGTTCATTGTTTGTGTATAGAAATGCAACTGATTTTTGTATGTTGGTAGTGTATCCTGCCACTTTCCTGAATTTGCTTTTAAGTTCTAATAGTCTTTTTTGGCGGAGTCTTTAGGATTTTCTATATACAAGATCATTTCTTCAGCAAAAAGAGAATTAAATACACACACACACACAAATTCTATTAGTCGTGTTTTTCTGGAAAACCCTGACTAATACAGGTGTCTTTCTTTCCATTCTAAGAGGTTTTATCTGTGCTGTAAAATTCTTATGGCTTGCATGGGGTGTGTTTCTATGTTATTGTTCTTCTCGAAAGAAAAGAATGTGGTTTTCTTTTAAAGTCTAAGACAAAGATTAGGATGCTGTGCCTGATTTTTATGGGGGCACATCCGGGATAGTGAAGAAGAAAAAGAAAGAGAAATGAGACAATGAAAGATATATAACAATAATCCATAAAGAGTAACAGCAAATTACTTAGTAGACGTTTGCTGGGCTAGGCACATGGGACTAACTCATCTTAGAATTACTTATGGAAGAAACAATTAAGGGAGAAATTATATGCTCAACTTTCTCCTTTCTTTTATTTTTGATTCATCAAGAGTAAGTGCAAAAGGATGCAACAACCTCAGACTTCCTGGTTGCAATGTATGTTTGATCAGGAAACCATATTTGCAGCCCAATAGTGTAGAATTTTGCTCAAGTCTGAGAGTGGATTTGAGACACCAAAGAAAAGAATAAAAAAGAAGGCATTCAGAGGAACTGAAGTCACACAGACACACACAATTCAATCTACTCATTGTTCCAATTACATACTTTATGACTTTCTATTACATCCTGGTTCTATAGTATCCATTCCTCCCCCCACATTAATAAATTCACTCCTACTTCCTCGCTGAGAAGGGAAGCACAAGTCTAACCAGTCACAGGGTTTCCTCCAAGCTGCTGTCAATTGTCATTGTTTAGAAGACTTTTAGTAAAAGAGGCTCATTATTAGCTATCACTTTGGTTAATTTGGTTTGTTTGTTTGGTAGAATGACTCAAATCAGCATTCTCAGCAGTCTCATTTGTTAGATGCCATGTGCTTATAAGGTTGTGGTTGTTTTAGTTGCACTTTGATAGGCATTACCATACATGGCACTGTGGCTTAATAATTGAATTACAGTAATTTTTTTGGATTGATTTCTCTATCAAATATCATATCTGCTCTTTGTCATATAAGAATAGTGACACATGGAGATCAAAGTCTCTAACTGTTGGATACAACTTCCAATTTAGTAGAAGAGCCTATTATTTCCTCTTATCAGAAATGTTTCCCATTTCTCATTTGAGGAAATCAGAAATTCTAACCCAGAAGAATATATAATATAGGGGGAATGGAATCAGATTTCAAAAATGGATTCTGGGTATCACTTTGAGAGATATTTCTCAAATCTCATTCTCAAATCTCAATTTGAGAGAGATTTATACTCTTCCTCCACTCTCTTGGCTCCTGGAGTTGTATATCGTAGTGATTGTGAACAATTTTATATGTTGGTTTTTGGTTAAAGTTGTAGACCAGATCCAACAGGACAGTGCCATAAACTGACAGTATTTTCCCAGAGCTGCTATGTTGGCTGAGGTTTCACTGCTCTATTCCAACGTTCTATCAGGCTGACAGTTTCGATGAGACAGGCCTCATAGTAAGAGCTGTGGTGACGAGTCCATTGCTACACCTTGGGCTCAGGCAATGTTGGTATGATACCACATTGCTACAATAGACGTTTGAAGGCAACAGCCTCTGGTGCTGGTATAGACTGTGAACAGGGAGGATAAACGCTTATCTAGAGTAAATGTCGATTCCAGTAAGGGCAAATTACTGCTTCCTCCAAGTAGGAAATAGTCTAATATAATTGACCTCCTTCAGGTGGTCACAACAATGGTGCAATTTGGAGGCCAAATATCTGCCTCTACTATCATTTTAGACATTCAGCAATGGCAGTAACTAAACCAGTCTCACTGAGAGAAATTCCATGTTACTGGACCTATGAATTTCTTCCATCCCTGCCATCATGATCTCTCTGCCCATGGGATTTGGGGAGGCTCAATAGAGAGGTTTTCTGACATTCAATATATGAGTGGTCCTGACATGTTATCCTGCAGAATAAGATGCTTTCTGGCAGACATTATTGTGACATGAAAAATTCTCATAGTTCAGGTCACTCCCATAGATCCATCACATATTTCTTCCCTGAAACTTGTTGTCAATGTTACTCTCTGGTTTAGTCTAGGCCCTGAGGAAATGGCCCTGAGATTATCCACAATCCAGAAATTCATGTATATAAAAACCCCAGGCTACCACTAATCCATATGATGTGGTTGGAAAGGTGCACTTCTCACAGCTCTCCTTGCCGTGAAGATTTTCCTTCGCTATTATATTTCTGGGTCATCCTTAAATGGGGCTGTTTTGGGTCTCTACTCATCCAACTAGTGCCAATATATTGTGAAAACTCATCTGTGAATCAGACCCAAGTTCCTTCTTTTTCTATTAATTGGCTGTAAGAAAGTTTTTATAAAGCTACAGGTGTGGATTAAAATGGAAAACAACGTGGCAGAGATAGTTGGGAATCTATTTGTGTAATTTACTTGTGCTTTCTGGATATGCTGAAGTCTGGGTTAAATGAAGTGTTGCTGAAGCCCACACATGCCTTAATAACATGGTTGATGAGATAAAACTCAGCTCATGATGAGCAGCTTTAAGTCTTAGCGTTAATTTATGCTCCTGGTTAAGAAGTCATCCACTTCAAGGAGCTGGTAGCATCCCAGGGGCTATAAACCAATAGAAAGTAGTTCTACGACACAGAATATGTAGTCTTTCCCCCAAATCTTAGAAATTACTGCTACTCCCATATTAGGGCTTGAAGCCAGTGAACACGTTGGAGTAGTTAACATTGTTTCAAGTGTGGTTAATATTGTTTTAAAATCTAGAGTTGTCAACCAAGATCAGGGTCTCTTTCTTAGTGATTGGAGGTGCAAGGTGCAGGGAAGTGCTTTTTACCTTAAAGGACTTGTCCCAGCATGTCCTTGATGGTTGGATGAAAAGTTTATCCATGTAAAAGAATACTGAAAACATGTTGGATTTATATATGTGTCTTACATGGCATCTAGGTAACTTGACACTCCCAGCTTAACAGATCAATTTAACTTGATGTCATCAATGTAGCAAATTACTGATATCTGCTGTGAATTGTCAAGATCACAAATGTCCATATATACATTCTTACTCAGAGAGCAAGAGAGTTGGCATAGGACTTATATAACACCATGATGGTGAACTGCTGCCCGACCAACGGTTGTATTTGTCATATAAAAACAAATATATGTGTTTATTCTCTCTTGATGGAGATAGGAAATTTAGTTACTTATTGTTTACCAAACCAACAGATGCATCCTCAAATCCCCAATGAAAATGGCTATGCTAAACTCTTCTAGTCAAGATATCATGTGTAGAAATAGCATTTTCAATCCAAAACCACGCTACCACCTGGTTAAGTATACAAGAGGCCACATTCATTTGCCATGATCCATCATGGTTGTGCTAAAGCAGATTAAATGCAGTTATCTAGGGATCACAACTACCACATCTTTTACATCTTTCACAATGAAACTAATCGCTTCAGTAATTCCAGGAATGTAGTATTGCTTGTAATTTCAAGTTTGTTGGAATGGGAGACTGGTTTAGTTTAGCTTCATTTGGCCCTCGTATACAAGTCTAGAAACGTAGTCAAGGGACTTTCTATCACAAAATATGTCTATTCCACTTACATATTCCAGAACTGAAGTAATATTCACAGGGTTCATTATGAACCTATGTAGCATACTGTGAGGTGTGCTTGGGCCAAAGCTCAGTTTATCACCTGACCTCTATATCTTCCATGCTAACCTGGAAATACCTGACAGGGTATCATTTCTGTTTCATAGATATTAAAGACAGCTCAGACCACTTCTTCAAATGTTCTTAAAGAGTTTGGATATTACCCCTTTCACCTGTGTAGAGTTGCCTACACAAATGGCTGCAGGAGCTTTAGAGGAAGAATCAATAGAATATTTTAATAGATATGTCTGTGAGGAGGTTTCAAGATCCTTCCTCAAGGAAACCCTGCTTCCCCTTAAATTAGTAAAAGCTAGGTGAATTGGTTCAGATTGATACTAGGCTATGGTTTTCTATTGCGCGGCTGTTGTCAACTTTCATTTGCCAGCTCTCATTCTCTTTTACTATTATTTAAAATAAATTGCACACAAGGTGTTTTTCTCTCTCTCTCAACTTCAAGCATTCCATGATTTATTAGCAGCCACCACGGATCCCTATGGATCATGGCACTCTGATTGCAGAATTGCATTTACATTGTTTTTGACTATTAAGTGCTACCACTTATCTCTGTTGTCCTGGGCTCCCACCATATCCATTGATACTAGAGAGCACAAATTAAGGACAGTATACCTCATTGTTAACCCTGACTTAGAGAAGTCAGGCACTACCAAGCCCTCTAAAAGCAGATAGTATCCATTTCACCAGAGCATTTTTTAAATTGCCTAAATTGGGTGTGTGAGCTTGGGCTTTTCATAATTAGTCCATTGTAACATTACTACATCCCTGAGTTTTCTCATATATTTTCTAATATAACGCTATGGACACTCTTGTATCTCCACTTGGCTTATTGTAGGTCAGTGTGAGACTCAAGAATCCAGTTGCTGATTCAAGATACTAATAAGACAGGCATATGCGCGCGTGCACAGACACACACGCACATGCATACACACTCATCTACCTATTTTACTATTGACATCTATCTATCTATTTATCTATCATATTTTACCAATATCTACAATTTTTTTGACATTACACTAAATGAAAAAAGTATAAGAAAATTTCCCAACTTATGGATCTTCAATTTTCCCTTGGGAAGATTGTGTGGCTACATTTGTGAAAGTTTGCAAATGTAGTTATTAAGTTGTCTTAATGATTCATGCATTTTTATCATAGTAATGATCTCTTAATTCCTGATAATATTTTTTTGACGTAGTTTCCTGATATTATTCTAGCTAAATCAGTTTGCTTTTGATCATTATTCTCCCATTAGATATTTTCTGTTGCTTTAACTTCAAGCTTTCTATGTTCTGTTAAATTGGGTCTGGTAGAAATAAATAACAAATGGTTTGCTAAGTGCCTTTTTAGCTAAATTAAATCTTATGTTTAACGTATTTTTATGATGTTAATTTTAACATCTATATTTCATTCCTAAGAATTGTATTGGATCTTTTGCAAACAGGTACAAACTTTACTTGATTTTACCTTTAACTTTTAAAATTATTTCATTTAATTTCTCTGTACTTTGGAGCTGATTCTTCAAAAATCATCTGGTTTCTTGAAGGACAGGGTTTGTGTACCAGTTCCTCTCTTCTTTTGCTGACTGTTACTTATATTTGACTTCTTTTCATCTGCAGTTGTTCATCTTCAATATTGAGGTCATTTTTTTTTTCAGTTTAATCTGTTGAAATCCTGGGCTTAAATAGAGGATAATTTCCTCTAAAATAGGTTTTAATTTGCTTCTGTTGGGTTCCAAGGAATACTGTTAACCTGGGAAACTCCCTTGAACTTTACTTTTATTTATCAAAATATATGATTTTTATGATTAGAGATCTACTGCTAATTTGAAATTCAAACCCAAATGAGATATATAGTTGCAAATACTCTGAGAATATTGTTATTAACGTGCAGCCATAGCAGAAAAAGATGGGTTTCCATTAGCTTCCCATTGCTGATAGGCATATTGTTTTTATCCTTCCACTGTACTAAGTTTTTTGCCCCCATTGAGACTCTGCATTTAACATAAAGGTCTCAGATTCACCCCAACCTAAAAAAAGTCCATCATTTAACCAATTTTCCCTACACTGGTATTGAATTTGTCTATGAGACAGACTCAGCTTTTGTTTTTTTTTTTAACTGTATACGTTTTTCTTTCTTTTTTTTTTATTGTTGTAACACTGGTATAAAACATTTTGTAAATTTCGGTGTATATCATTATATTTCAATTTCTGTGTAGATTACATCATGTTCACCACCCAAAGACTAATTACAATCCATCATCATACACACGTGTCTAATCACCCTGTTTGCCCTCCTCCCTCTCCCCTTCCCCTCTGGTAACAACCAATCCAATCTCTGTCTCTATGTGTTTGTTTGTTGTTGTTTTTATCTTCTACTTATGGTTGAGATCATACTGTATTTGACTTTCTCCCTCTGACTTATTTTGCTTACCATAACACCCTCAAGGTCCATCCGTGTTGTCAGAAATGGCCAGATTTCATCATTTTTTATGGCTGAGTAGTATTTATTGTGTATATATACCACATCTTCTTTATCCATTCGTCCCTTGATGGGCACCTAGATTGCTTACAAGCCTTGGCTATTGTGAATAATGCTGCAGTGAACATGGGGTACACATATCTTTACACGTTCGTGTTTTCATGTTCTTTGGATAAATACCCAGCGGTGGAATAGCTGGATCGTCTGGTAGTTCTAGTCTTAATTTTTGAAGAAACTCTATACTGTTTTCCATACTGGCTACACCAGTTTGCACTCCCCCTAGCAATATGTAAGAGTTCCCTTTTTCCCACATCCTCTCCAACACTTGTTAATTCTGGTCTTGGTAATTATAGCCATTCAACAATGTTTTATAGTTTTCACTATACAAGTCTTTCACCTCTTTGGTTAAGTGTATTCCTCGGTATTTTATTTTTTGGGTTGCCGATGTAAATGAGATTGTATTCTTAATTTCTCTTTCTGTTACTTCTTTGTTAGTGTGTAGAAATGCAACTGATTTTTGTATATTGATTTTGTACCCTGAAACTTTACCGTATTCATTTATTATTTCTAAAAATATTTTGGTGGATTCTTTAGATTTTTCAGATTTTTCTTATATATAAAATCATGTCATCTGCAAATAGTGACATCTTCACTTCTTCCTTTCCAATTTGCGTCGCTTTTATTTCTTTTTCTTTCCTGATTGCTCTGGCTAGGAATTCCAGTACTATGTTGAATAAGAGTGGTGAAGGCTCCCAGGGGCCTGGTTCCTTGTCTGTTCTTAGAGGGATAGCTTTCAGTTTTTGTCCATTGAGAATGCTGTAGGTTTGTCGTATGTGGCCTTTATTATGTTGAAGTACTTTCCTTCTATCCTCATTTTATTTAGAGTTTTTATCATAAATACATGCTTTACCTTGTCAAATGCTTTCTCTGCATCTATCTAGGTGATCATGGGAATTTTATTCTTCATTTTGTTAATGTGGTGTATCACATTGATTGATTTGCAGATGTTGAATGACCCCTGCATCCCTGCAATAAATCCCCTTTGATCATGGTGTGTGATCTTCTTAATGTATTGTTTTATTTGATTTCATGGTATTCCATTGAAGATTTTTGCATTGATGTTCATCAGTGATATTAGCCTGTAATTTTCTTTATTTGTGTTGTCCTTGTCTGGTTTTGGTATGAGGGTAGTGTTGGCATCATAGAATGCATTAAGAAGCGTCCTTTCTTCTTCATTGTTTTGCAGGAGTTTGAGAAGGATAGGTATTAATTCTGTTTCGAATATTTGGTAGAATTCACCAGGGAGGCTGTCTGGTCCTACACTTTTATTTTTGGGGAGGTTTTTGATTACTGTTAATCAAAATGGACCAATCTCCTTAGTGGTGATTGGTCAGTTCAGATTCTCTACTTCTTCTTCATCTTTTTTTTTTTTTTTTGGAGGAGATTGGCCCTCAGCTAACATCTGCCACCAATCCTCCTTTTTTGGCTGAGGAAGACTGGCCCTGAGCTAACATCCATGCTCATCTTTCTCTACTTTATAGGTGGGATGCCTGTCACAGCATGGCTTGACTAGCAGCACGTAGGTGGGCACCTGGGATCCAAACTGGTGAACCTCAGGCCATTGAAGCAGAACGTGTGAACTGAACAGCTGTGCCACCAGGCTGGCCCTTCTCTATTTCTTCTTGATTTAGTTTTGGAAATTTGTACGATTCTAAGAATTTATCCATTTCTTCTAGATTATCCAATTTGTTGTCATATAGCTTTTCGTAGTATTCTCTTGTAATCTTTTGTGTTTCTAAAGTGTCCATTGTAATTTCTCCTCCTTCATTTATGATTTTATTTATTTGAGCCTTCTCTCTTATTTTCTTGGTGAGTCTAGTTAAAGCTTTGCCAATTTTGTTTATCTTTTTAAAGAACCAGCCCTTAGTTTCATTTACTTTTTCTATTTTTTTTTTTACTATTTCATTTAATTTTGCTCTGATTTTTACCATTTCCCTCCTTCTACTGATTTTGGGTTTTGTTCTTTTTTCCAGTTCCTTTGGATGCACTGTTAGACTGTTTAATTGAGATTTTTCTTGTTTATTGGAGTAGGCCTCTTTTCTATAAACTTCCCTTTTAGAACTGCTTTTGTTGTAACCCATAAATTTTGGCATGTCATATTTTCATTTTCAATTGTCTCCAGGTATTTTTTTATTTCTCCTACAATTTCTTGGTTGACTCAATCGTTGTTCAGTAGTATCTTGTTTAATTGCCACATATTTGTGGCTTTTCTATTTTTCTTCTTGTAGTTCTTTACTAGTTTTACAACATTGTGGTCAGAAAAGGTGCATGGTATTTTTTTTTTTTTTTTTGAGGAAGATTAGCCCTGAGCTAACTACTGCCAGTCCTCCTCTTTTTGCTGAGGAAGCCTGGCCCTAAGCTAACATCCATGCCCATCTTCCTCTACTTTATATGTGGGACGCCTACTACAGCATGGCTTGCCAAGCTGTGCCATGTCCGCACCCAGGATCCGAACGGTGAACCCCAGGCTGCTGAGAAGTGGAACGTGTGAACTTAACCACTGTGCCACCAGGCTGGCCCCTAATCTTCCTAAATTTTTGAGACTTGTTTTGTGGCCTAAAATGTTATCTATCATGGAGAATATTCCATGTGCATTTGAAAAGAATGTGTATTCTGCGTTTTTTGGATGGAATGTTCTATATATATCTAGTAAGTCCATCTAATCTAATGTGTCGTTTAAGGTTAATGTTTCTTTATTGATCTTCTGTTTGGGTGATCTATCCATTGGTGCAAATTCTCCCACTATTATTGTGTTACTGTCTATTTGTCCTTTTATGTCTGTTAACAATTGCTTTATAGATTTAGGTGCTCCTATGTTGGATGCGTAGATATTTATTAGAGTTATACTCTGTTGTTGGATTTTCTCTTTATCATTATGTAGTGCCCTTCTTTGTCTCTTGTTACAGTTTTTGTTTTAAAGCCTATTTTTTATTATATAAGTATTGCTACCTGAGCTTTCTTTTCATTGCCATTTGCATGGAACATCTTTTTCCACCCCTTCACTTTCAGTTTGTGAGTGTGTTTAGGTCTGAAGTGTGTCTTGTGTATGCAGCATACATATGGGTCTTATTTTTCATCCAATCCACTACTCTATGCCTTTTGATTGGAGAATTTAGTCCATTGACATTTAAAGTAGCTATTGATAAGAATGTACTTATTGCCATTTTGTTACCTTTTTTCTGGGTGTTTTAGTAGTCCTTCTCTGTTCCATTTTTCTTCTCTTGTTCTCTTTCCTTGTGTTTTGATGGCTTTCTTTAGTATATGTTTGGGTTCCTTACTCTGAATTTTTCATATATTTATTATAGGTTTCTGGTTTGTGATTGCCATGTGGTTCATATACAATAACCTATGTATATAGCAGTCTATGTTAAGTTTTTGGTCTCTTTACTTTGACCTCTTTCTCAAAGCTCTACTCTTTTATTCCCTCCTCTTACATTTTATGTTTTTGATATCATATATAACATCTTTTTTGTGCATGTGTATCCATTACCCTCTTATCATGGAAATAGACTATTTTAGTACTTTTGTCATTTGACCTTCATGCTAGCTTCATAGGTGGTTGATTTGTTTCCTTTACTGTATATTCCCCATTACCAGTGATTTTATAGCTTTTTTTGGGGAAAATTGTTGTATTCCTATTTGTGATCTTCTCTTTTCCACTTAAAGAAGTCCTTTTAGCATTTCTCGTAAGGCTTGTTTCTTGGTGACAAACTCCTTCAGTTTTTGCTTGTCTGGAAAATTCTTTATCTCTCCTTCCATTCTGAATGATAACCTTGCCCTGTAGAGTATTCTTGGCTGTAGATTTTTTACTTTCAACACTTTAAATATAGCACGCCATTATCTTCTAGCCTGTAAAATTTCTGCTGAGAAGTCAGCTAATAGCCTTATGGGGTTTCCTGTGTATGTAACTTGTTGCCTTTCTCTTGTGGCTTATAGCATTCTCTCTTTATCTTTAATTCTTGACATTTTAATTATACTATGTCTTTGTGTGGGCCTCCTTGAGCTTATCTTGTTTAGTTCTCTCTGTGTTTCCTGGACCTGGATGTCTGTTTCCTTCCTTAGGTTATAAAAGCCTTCAGTTACTATTTCTTCAAATAGATTCTCTGCCTCTTTGTCTTTCTCTTCTCCTTCTTGATGACCTATAATATGGATGTTAGTGTGCTGGATGTTGTCCCAGAGGTCTCTTATACTGTCCTCGTTTTTTAAATTCTTTTTTCTTTTAACAAATCACCAGCTGAACAGTCAGCTTGGGTGATTTCTTCTAGTCTTGCGTCCAGGACTCTGATCTGTTCTTCTGTATCATCTACTCTGCTATTGAGTCTCTATAATGAATTTTTCATTTCCAGTATTGCATTCTTACTCCTGATTGGTTCTTTTTTTTATATATTCCAATTCTTTGTTGAAGTTCTCACTGAATTCATCCATTCTTCTCCCAAGATCAGTGAGCATCCTTACGACTCTTAGTTTGTACTCTTTGGCAAGTATACTGTTTCTCTGTTCCATTTAGTTCTTTTTCTGGGGTTTTGTCCTGTTCCCTTATTTGGAACATATTCCTTTGTCTCCTCATTTTGTCTCTTTCTCTGTGCTTATATCTATGTATTAGGTAGGTCAGCTACATCTCCTGATCTCAGAGACATGGCCTCCTGATCTCAGAGATGCCTTACGAGGCCCAGCAGTGTACTTTCCTGTTGTTACCAGTTTCAAATGTTCCAGGAATCTCTCCTATGTGGGCTATGTGTGTCCTTCTGTTGTGGCAGGGTTGCTCTTGCTGCAGGTGTCCAGAGAAGCTAAACTGTCACCTTGACCAGCTGGTTGTAATGCTCAGCTGCGTGCAGCTTTTACGGTCCCTTCAGTCACTTTTTTGGGCATAGGGTGACCTAGCACAGTTGGCTGCAAGACCTAATTGCACATTCTTGTTGTAGCTTTTCTTTTAAGTGAGTAGGCCCTCAGTGTGGCTGGTTGCTAGACTCAGGGGCTTACAATTGCTGTCCTGCAAGGCTCTTGTTAGCTGTCTCAGGATTGCATCTGATTTTGGCCAGCCCCAGGCATGGGAGCATCCAATTGTTTCAGGTTTTGGAAAGTGAAGCCACTTCCTTATGTGACTCTTTGAGAGGCACAAGTCTGCTTCAGCTGACAAGGCCCACCACCTACAAAGCCAAACACCCCATCCACATAGTCCTGCTCCATGCACACATCCTGCCACACTGAAGCAGACCCAGTAGCCCCACTGCAGAGGTCTCATACACTCCATCATTACAGGCCTGCCCCTTGCACGTGTCCGGCCCTGAAAAGGTGGACCTACTTGCTAGGCTACAGGGGTTCCAGGCACCTCACCTCTGTGGGACCACAAGTTGCCTGAGGGCTTGCTGTTAGGTGTGGCCAGTCTCTAGGGTGGACTGCCTGTCCTGGCTGTGCTTGATTAAATCAGTGCTCTAGTGACCAAGGCAGATTCCTGGGCTAACAGATCAGCGGAAGAACTCCAATGGCATCTGCCAGTGTCTGTGATCTCATGCCTGTTGTAGGTTACAATAATGGCTGCCACCAGTGTACCAGTCTCTGGGGAGGTCTCAACTCTCACTGAGATGCACCCAGACCCTATATAGTGAGTCTCTTTTCATCAAAGGCCTATGCATTTTTCTTTCTAGTAATTTTAGCTTGCTTTCCAAAATAGGTGAATTTGTGTGCGGGCCCTTTAAGAGCAGGGTTTTTTCCCCCTTATGACTCATAGCTTTTTTGGAGGATTCCCCATTGTTGTTAATATCCAACAAAGCCAGATAGTATGACACTTGTCTTGGTTGTGCTGAGTCCAAAAGCTGCCTATTGTTGTAATGCTCCCCGACTCAGTTCCCGCACTCCTCCAGGGGAGGCTTTGTACCTTAGTATTGTTCCTGGCTGGCATGAAGTACTGCAGCTTGATGGTGACTTTTTTCTCTCCAGGGAGGAATTTCTGCCTCTTCCACCTCATCAGCACTGATCTTGTTGTGGGGGTTCTTTTTATCCAGTTTTCGGTTCTCTCTCAGGGGTAATTGTTCCACGAGTAGTTGTAAATTTGTTTTATCTGAGGAAGGAGGTGTGTTCAGAGTCCAACTACACCACCATCTTGACATCATCCTCTTAGCTTTCTTGTTTGATTAACATCATTTCTCTAATTAAAAGTCATCTCTTGTTGCTTTTGTTGTTTGTGTTTTATTTCTTTGGTGAGGGCACTTTCTTCCTTGCCTTATTTTCTTGTGATCTCAACAATGTATTCAGTCTTATATTTATTGCATTTTATCCTGTCTCTTGTTATATTACATCACTGACATTCTTTTAGAAACCTACTCTAATATACTTATTAATAAAAATGGAATATATTTTTGTAAAGCATGTTTATGTTATTAATATATATGTATTTTAATTTCAATATAAAATATAGTAAAACAATGAAGGAGGAAATACAACATAGTTCCCCTAGGAAAAATACATCTAAATTTCGTTGAATTTTCTTACAGTCTTACAATCATGAAAAACTATATATAGATTCCTTTTGATTCCTGGCCTCACCTACCAACTAGTCCTGATAGTCATATTTCCAGGTATTCAATTAATCTTCATGTCCAGAGGATTTATAAATTTTGTTATGAAGAAATCCTGTAATTTCCTGACACCCTTATATTGGATGTAGTTGTTTACATAAACCAAGGTATCCTTTCCTCTTATTTAAAATAACTGATTTTTATTAGGTATTCAACATTCCCACAGGCAGCATGTGTATCCTACAGGCTTGTGGATGACACATTGGAAACTAACAATATGTGCTCTATCAGAGATTTTGGTTAAGCTAAATCATTCCACTTGACAATGATTTTTTTCAGGAAGAGAGATGTAATGACATTCAGACCACAGAGAATCATGAAGAAGCTTGCTTTTGGAAAATTTCTTCCTTTGTAATCAGCAATGGTTTCCAGAAAAATTTCCTCTTCTACCATTGATGTGAAGGAGAAACCAGATAATTCTGATCATTCTTGACAGTAATTCAACAAGTATACATAGAACCAGTTTTAGGATAATGTCAGTACTGTGGCCAAGAGAGCTGTGTTTAAGCTATTTGAGTGAGGGGTCCTTAAATTAGCATCCTCAATGAATCAGATATTTGTATCAGAAAAAGATTACTGAAAATAACATTTTAAATTATGAAATTACTTGAGTAATACTGATACAAGACAATAAGGATCCCATTTTTCTGTCACAGGAATCTGGGAATACTAGTATTCTATAGAAAATGTTTGTTTAATTATTGCCTATTGTATGTTGAGATATATCAATTTCTGACATGGCTGAGTCATCAAGAAACTTAGTAGGGAAAATTTATGACAATGGACTAGGTTGAATCTTTTCTATGGCAATACATAACATCTTAAAATATGGAGGAAATTTTTGTCTGCAGGTAACTTATTTGAAGTCTGAGAGATCAAAATATACCTCTGTCAAGAGAGGCCACCTTCACTTACAGATTATAATCTGAACAATTGAAAGTTTAATAACTAGAGGCTTGGGAGATTTAGAAAAGCTAAGACTTGTAAGAACAACAACATAAAAGTTTAGGAATTTAGGAAAAAATAAGATTGGAATAAAAACTAATATTGACCCCCCCCCCAATTTCTCCTAAGCATCTCTTCTAAAGCATTGTGTGACTGATAAAGAGGACAAACTGATTATTGTTAAGAGACAGCTGTCTAAAGCAAGGATATATCTGCCAGAGGCAATCGGTTAAATCACCTGGTAGCTGAGACCAAGAGGAAAGAGAAGTATTAAATTAAGGTCTCATGGCACAAACAGAGCACAGAGCTTATTATGATAAACCAGAAACTTCCAGATTCATAGCCTCAGACAATTTCTCATTGTGTATTTTTGGTCATGGAGTTGATTGAGAACAAGTAGGCTAGACAATTAGTTTTTAAAAAACTGTATTACCAAAGTGACCCCAAGCTTTAGAGTGTATGACTGCTAAACCTTCTAAGGCAAACACCAGTCCCAAGAATTTTCACCTACAGAAAGTATGCTGTGAAAGTGGCACAGCACCCAGACGGGAAATTTTCTATAACATCCACTCTAAGGTTTCACAGAGACGACAGACATGGGTATACCATGAGAGGGGAGAACAAAAGCCATCTGATTCACAAGCTGTGAAAATCAGTCCCCTGTCAGAGCCAGAAGTTTTTGTATCCCTGTCCACCAAGTAAATTATATCATAAACAACTGCAAGTTTTCTCATTGCCCACGTTCACGAAAGGGAGTTTTTAATGTAATTATCATGCTTTTTACCACTTTGAATTTGTGGGCATTTAAGGAAGATAATTCATCCTTTACCAAGATATCACTGGATCATTGGAAGCTGCATCCAGACATGATGGAGAGGACTGAACACTACCCAGAGTTCTTGTACTTCAGGTTAAATGTAGTAGAAATGACTTCGGATTTTCTTCCTCTGGTGAGGAATTGAAACATATTTCATGTGAACCTGAATATTTTAAAAACTATATTTGTAGAATGAAAACATATAAGTGGAATAAGTTCTTGGATAGCCAGAAAGCTTGTAATATTGGATTTTGATAGTTGCTCATCCATCTATATTCCATATCCCCTCATCCACTTCCTTACTAGAAACTGAACCCATTTTCCCCAAATATCCACCCCATTCTGTGAAGCTTATATAACTTAGTAGAGACTAAGTGGGTTCTGTGTGTCTAAATCAATCCCAATATTTATATTTCCACCTGTGAGTGATTGTTCGGAAAATAGACATGAGACTTATTCAGAATTAAAAGAATTGAGAAGTCTGCTGAGGGCCTATGGGAAAATTCCTTCTTGCTCTTCAGCAAAGAACCTAAGAATAGGATAAACCTCAACACTGATTGCTCCTGGCAGTCACCTTGTAACCCAGAGGGCAACCACTCCTAGCCAACCCTGAGGACAAAACAGTGAAAAGATGGGTAAATCCAACGATTCTGATGACCTCATTAAGTCATGCATTCAATGAGCTTAGAAATGTGCTCTAACTTCCAGTTCTAGGAAAGAAGAAATGTTCTCAGTTTTTTAGCAAGTTTATATAAGATTTCCTATTATTTAAGACAAAGACATTATAAATAATATAATCATATTTCCCACGTATTCCTTCCAGGAAACCTAGAGGGTGCTGTGAAGAGATTCGATATGGGGAAATTTTCCAGGTGTAGTTGTAAGTGAACAAAAGTGAGGCCATCTTGTTTTGCTAAATGGCCCCAGCCCCTCCTTTGTGTGACTACTCACTGATCTGCACGTACTTTAAAAAATTCACATGCTCTCCTGATTTATGGCCTCCACTTACGTGTGTACTCCCCAATACCTTGATAAATTAAAACTTTGTTTTATGAGTTTCTCTCCAGGAACAGGCTGACCACAGGTGGGAAATACACCTACAGCATATCCATCACAGCTGACAGAAGAATAGAACAATGTGATGCCTGGAGCCTGTCATGCCTGGAGACCGACATCCCTGGACCCCCTTCTTGTTGCCCATTTTCCCTATATAACTTCCTCGAGATTCTGTAAACCTTGAAGACGAGTTTTTGAGACATTAGTCACCTGTCTTCTGATTAGCCAGCTAACCTAATTAAACTTCCTTTCTCGATCTCTAACTCGTTGTTATTAATTGGCTCAGATCTCAGAGAGCAGAGTGAGCCCATTTCTCGGTATCATAGCCACAGTTGTCCCACACATCAAGCATCTCTGTGGTCCATTCTTACAGAAAACTAAGTGCATTTTATCCCATTCTGTCCCCTTTTCTGATGACTCTCTGTAAAACAGGATGGTCTGTACATGGATGAACCCCATTTCTGGACGATTCAGCTACTTAGCCATGTGACTTCAGGTTTTCTTGAAGAGAAAAAACTTAGACTGGGTATCTATTTCAATGACTGGACAGCTCATGAGAGAACATTCTATTTCATTTTGGTTTTGTCAATAGGGAAGGTTGTGTGCTTAGAGGAAAACAATAACCAAAACAATATAACATTTTCTCATGTTGTAGTCATGCTATTAAACATTTCTTCTAAAACATTATGTATAATGAATGACTGGAATTCACTCCTTTGTGTGAACTTTAATTTACTCTGTCTTTCCTCAAATTTTATACTTAGGTTTTTTTTTTTAGAGATTTTATTTTTTCCTTTTTCTCCCCAAAGCCTCCCTTCCCCAGTACACAGTTGTGTATTTTCAGTTGTGGGTCCTTTTAGTTATGGCACATATGTAGGTTTTTTTAATTGTCTTCTGCTATTGTAAGTAATGCTCCCATGAATATTTGTATACAAAATCAGTATACAATAAAAATATGATTTGAATGCCTATCTTGAAAAAGATGTTTATGTATTTCAGGTTTAGTACTGCATATTCATTAAAGAATTTGGTTCCCATCATCATGGAGCTTACAAATTAGTAAGGAGAGAAACATGAAATAAAATATCGCAATGACATGTTTTTGTGAAAAATACCTTCTGACAAACATAGTATATTATAAGAGAATAAAAGTGAGGGAGCAAATATGTTTCGCATTAAGAGAAAATCCTTTCTGAGGAACTGCTGCTTATGCAAAAGTTTGAGTGCGTTGCTGAGGAGAGTGAGCTTTTCCGGGAGAAGAAACATCCTATGTGGATGTCTAAATGTGGGAAGGAGCTTCCTGCACTAGAGAATCTGGATGAAAGACACTGTGCTTGGAGGAAGCAAGAGAGTACACAAGATAAAGGTAAAAAATATAGAGAGGAACTGGAAGCTGCAAAATCTTAGATTATAGGAATGGACGGTGTGCTAGTTACAAATTGGTTCAGAATATAATAACCACTTTACACGCTGAAAATATATGATATAGGGAATTATAGATTTACACAATATTATTCTCAGTAACATACACATAGTGTGACTAGATATCATTTGTTTAATAAATTTATAATTAATAGATGGGGTGGAGTATCTAGAAGCAGAATGTATCCAAAAGGACACCCAGGTTTCTGATGTGTATAATTGGATAGGAAAGGTGGAGGAATGGTTGCAACAAAGAAAGAAAGTGGTTAATTTTGAAAAAAGAAAACGAAATAAAGTAAAATAATTAGAATAGGGAAAAAATGGAATAGCCTTATGGGCTGATACAATTGTGATCTACTGGAAAATTCCAAGTGAAGAAATTGAAATAAATACAATAAAGTGAGAATGATTAAGTTTTCCATATGTTCCTTTATAAGAGGAATCAGCAAACATCTTCCATAATGGGCCAGAAAGTAAATATTTCAGCCTTGGGGGCCATACAGTCTCTGTCACAACTACAGAAGTCTGTCATTGTAGAATGAAGATAGGCACAGTTTAAAGTAAACGAACGAGACAAGCCTCCACAGATAAATTGACAATTTATTATAAAGTGTTGTCTGGAACTCTATTACAATAAATTTAAAAACAAAATAATAAATAATTTCTTTGTAAAATAATAATCTTGAATCAAAATCAACTAGGATACTTAACAGATCAATCACCACAGAAAAGGAGTAAAATACCTAGCACCAAAAATAACAACACCAAACTAATTTTATGAGGTCAACATCACCCTGATACCAAAGCCAGGCAAAGACACCGCAAAGAAAGAAGACTATAGGCCAATATCCCTGATGAATATAGATTAAAACAATCCTCAATAAAATACTGGCAAATGGAATTCAACAGCACACTAAAAAGATCATACATTATGGCCAAAGGGGATGTTTTCCTTGGGTGAGAGGCTGGTTCAACATAGGCAAACCGGTCAATGAGATACATCACATGACTAGAATCAAAGAAAAACATACACACACGCACACACACGATCAGCTCAAGAGATGCAGAAAAAAAGATTTGGCAACTTTTTCAACATCCATTCACAATAAAAACTCTCAACAAAGTAAGTATAGAAGGAACTTACCTCAACACAACAAAGGTCGTATATAAGAAACCCAAGGCTAACACCACAATCAGTGGGGCAAAATGAAAAGCTTTTACTCTAAGATCCAGTGTAGACAAGGATGCCCACTCTTGCTGATTCTATTCAACATAGTATTGGCGTTCCTATTCAGAGAAATTAGATAAGAAAAAGAAATAAAAGCCATCCAAATAGGAAAAGAAAAAGTAAAATCATCTGTTTTCAGATGACATAATCATGTATGTAGAAAATCTAAAGATTCAATTAAAAAACTATTAGTACTAATAAACAAATTCAGTAAAGTTGCAGGATACAAAATCAACATGCAAAATTCAGTCACATTTCCTATCATTAATAATACTGTATTGTATATTTGAAAGTTGCTAAGAAAGTAAATCTTAAAAGTTCTCATCACAAGAAAAATTTGTAACTATGTACGGTGATAGATGTTAACTAGACTTTTATGGTGATCGTCTTGCAATATATACAAATATTGAGTCATTATGTTGTATGCCTAAAACTACTACAATGTTATATGTCAATTATACCTCAATAAAAAAAGAAAAACAAATCAGTCATGCTTCTGTACATAAACAAGGAACTATCTAAAAAGAAGTTAAGAACAAAGCTCCATTCCCAATAATGGCAAAAAGAATAAAATCCCTAGGAATAAACTTAACCAAAGAGGTGAGATACTAGTACATTGAAAGCTATAAAACATCAGTGAAGTAAATCAGATACAGACAAATGAAAAGACATCCAGTGTTCAGGGATTGGAAGAATTAACATTGTTAAAACGTCCATACTATTTAAGGTGATCTAAAAATTCAAAGCAGTCCCTTTCAAAATCCCAATAGCATTTTTTACAGGGAAAAAAACAATCCTAAAATTCACAAAAGACCCAGGAATAGCCAAAGCAATCCTGAATAAGAAGAACAAAACTGGAAGCATCACACTTCAAGATTTCAAAATATATTACAAAGCTACAGTAATCAAAACAGTATGGTACAAGCATAAAAACAGACATATAGATCAACGGAACAGAATAGAGGGCCCAGATAAATCCATGCTTCTAAGGACAACCAGTCTTCAACAATGGTGCCAAGAATTCTCAATGGGGAAAGGATAGTGTCTTCAATAAATGGTGTTTATAAAACTGGATATTGACATACTGAAGATCAAAATTGGACACATGCTATATACAAAAATAAACTCAAAATGGATTAAAGTCTTAAATGTAGGCCTGAATCCACAAAATTGCTAGAATAAAACATAAGGAGAAAGCTTCCTGACATTAGTTTCGCACTGAATTTTTCTGTATGACACCAAAAGCACAGGAAACAAATGCAAAATAAATAAGTGGGACTACATCAAACTAAAAAGCTTCTGCACAGCAAATGAAACAATTAACAGAGTGGAATGACAGCCTAAGAATGGGAGAAAATATTTACAAACCATATGTCTGATAAGGAGCTAATATTCAAAATATTGTAAGGAATTCATACAACTCAATAGCATAAAAGCAAATAGCCCAATTTAAAAATGAACAAATGGCCTGAATAGACATTTCTCAAAAGAAGACATAAAAATAGCCAAAAGCTACATGAAAAGGTGCTAAACATCACTAATCATCAGGGAAAATCAAATTAAAACGACAATGAGCTATCACCTTGTACCTGTAATAATGACTATTATCAAAAAGACAAAAGATAACAAGTGTTACTGAGGCTAGAGAACAAGAACACATTACACACTATTTGTAGAAATGTAAATTCATACAGCCATTATGGAAAACAGTATGGAGGTTCCTCAAAAAATAGAAATACCATATGATCCAGCAATCCCACTTCTAAGTCTATATCCAAAATAAAGGAAATCAGTATGTCAAAGAGATATCTGCACCCCTGTATTCATTGCAGTATTAGTCACAATAGCCAAACTATGAAAATAACCTAAGTGTCTGTCGACAGATGAGTGGATAAAGAAAATGTGATTATGTATACATAATGGAATATTATTCAGGCTTAAAAACAAAGGAAATTCTGACATTTGTGACAATATGGATAAACCTGGAAGACATTATACTGAGTGAAATAAGACAGAAAGATATTGAATGATCTCACTTTCATGTGGAATATAAAATAGTCAAACTCATAGAATGGAGAGTTAGAATGATGGGTTTAGGGGTAGGGTGGGAGGGTAAAGTGGGGAGATATTGGTCAAAGGATACATACTTTCAGTTATGCAAGATGAATAATTTCTGGAGATCTAATACACAGTGGTGTGACTATAGTTAACAATACTGTATTGTACACTTGAAATTTGCTAAAAGGGTAAATCTTAGGTGTTCTTACTAACAAAAGCAAATATTAACTATGTGAGATGGTAAATATGTTAATTAGCTTGATTTTAGTGATTATTTCACAACATTTACATTTATCAAAACATCAAGTTGTACACCTTAAACATATGCAGTTTTTATTCATCAATTGTGGTTCAATAAATAAAGCTTGGAAAATAATTAAAACAAAAAAGATTAGGTAAAAATATTTGTATAGTTAATTTATCCATAAACTTTAAATAATTCTGATGATATTTAACCCATTCTAGCCATGGAATAAAATATAAAATTCCTTGATTCATTTTGTAAAATAAAAATATAGCAACCTGGAAAGATTGGTGGCTAAAGCAGCCTTATATCAAATATAATGGATATGTTTATATATACACATGTATATATATGTTCATATATATACATGTGTACATATGTGTGTTATATATGTGGATATATGTATATATACGTATGTATGTTTATTTATGTATAGACATATGTATGTATATGTATTATGCTATGCTATAATATAGTAATGTTTTGAGAGTATAATATGTCACGGCAAAGTAGGATTTGTTGCAAGATTGAAAAGTTAGCTCAAAAACAGGAATACTGTTAATCCAGCTCATTATAGCCATAAAATAAAACATAAAATACCTTTCTCTAATATACAGGCAAATTTCTTGGTAGCGTTTAAAAATGATTTGTAATAAAATGTCTAAGCAAAATGGAAATTGTAGTCAAAATCATTCATTAAATCAAACACCACTATAAATAAAGGAACTCGAAAGTCTTCACCAAGATAAAAACCAAGATTAAAACAGAGGTGGACGACACCCACATTATTACTTAGTATTATTACAAGTTTTCTGTTACAATCAATAATATAATGTGAAATAGGCTTTAAAAGTAAATAAAATAAAGAGATAAAAATATATCCTTTTGATGATATGATTTTTATACCCACAGAAAAACTAAGAGACTCAAGTAAATTCTTAAAAACATATAATAAGGGATGTAGGGAAATTGAATGGATTGAAAAAAATTTTATAACTAGATCTTTCCTGTTAGAAGTAGTGACAGGATTTTTAAAAATCCATTCAACACAGTAGAAAAGCTATAAGATACTTTGGAATAAACTGAAAGGAAAAGTAGTTATGATTCAAGCAATACAGTCTTATTGAAGGACATAAAACAAGGCCAGGACAAAGGGAAGGAACAAACCATATTATGCAACGAAAACATACACGTTTATAAAAATGTCATTTTTTCCAAAATTATATTAAAAGTACGAAGAGATTCCAATTTGAAATCAATTTTTAGAGTTACACTGTGACCTTAATGCCAATGTGGAAGTTTTTCTTTGTGTACAAACTGGGAACTCTTTACTGGTTGTGATGAGAAGCTTATGTACAAACAGGGCATGAGGAGAGGGAGGAAACTGTTCAGGGCTTGGAAAGCGGGTGGGGGCTAGAGAGTGGGGCTGACAACACATCAAGAGTCAGGAGAAGTTTTCTGAAAATTGGCTCAACTTCTACAATGTGTCTCATGGGAACTAGATTCCAGGACACAGCTCTTGGGGAAGTGGGCAGACAAGGTTGGCTCCAAAAGCCCAGACCTTTACCTCCAGGCTTCCTACCTTTAGTCCCTTCAGTGGATTCTGATCAGATGAGGTAGGGACAGAGCTCCCTCCATGATCTACATTCAAACATTGCTCTCTCTATGATCTTGTAAAGGGCCTCTAGCCCCTTGTCTGAGGCCAGGATGTGGGTGGTAGATCAGAGTGCCTTACCTAGCTAGGAAAATTATTTAAAAAGAAGGATTAGGTGAGAATCTTCTAGATCCTAAGGTTACATAGCTTAACACAACTAACAAATAAAACTCAGTAAGCTACAGACAGAAAACATTCAGTCATAATGAGGATAAATTAAAGACACATTCATAAAAATGGATGCTTAGAGACTTTCTTCCCATAGAACTCTATTAAACGGAATACTAAAGGATGTTCTTCAGGCTGAAGGGAGACACCACCCACCGGAACTCATATGGATAGGAAGGAATGAAAAAAAAAAAAAAAACAGAAATTGTAATTAAAAAAAAAAAAAAGCATTTTTTCCTGCTGTTAATTTAGTTGAAAAACAACTGTTTGTAGTGAGTCAAAATACCTACATTATATGAAATAACTGTCCCCAGGCAATAAAAAAACAATAAATAAATAATGAGTAGAAAGCAATAAAGTAAAAAATATTCAATGTAAATACAATTAACAGAGACAGAAGTTGTTATTTTGTGGAAAAATTAACAAAATTGATAGACTCCTAACATGAGTGTTTAAGAGAAAGGAGGGAGGGGAGAGAGAGAGAGAACGCCAGTACTAGGAAGTAAAAGCACTTATTACGATAATCCTGCAGCTTGGATAAAGAAGGAGGTCCAGGGCCTGCACTGAACTAGAAACCAAAGAGGAGTGTGTTTTGAGAAAGGTTGAGTACGGAGATTTCTAAGATATTGACAATGAGGTGATCCTCAGATTTGACAACACGAGGTTTGTTGGGCTCCTCCAGAGAGCACTTTTAGCAGAGCAAGAGGAGAAATGCCAGAGTTTTAATTAATTGAATAGTGTTTGGATGATGATTTGAAAACATGTTAAATGCAGATAGCTCATTCAGAAATTTGGCTTCCGAGGAGAAGACAAGAATACAGTCTACCCGGAAAGAGATACATAGTCAACATGAATTGTTCCTTTCTTTTTGAACTTAAAAGTAAAATATGTTTACACATCTGCAAGGGAATTGACTGGGCAGGACAATAGAACATTATTTCCCCTGCTCTCTAAAAAAATATATGGAGATAAATTAAGAGACAGCAGTTGTTTTTATCATCTGAAAACTTTGCTGCAAAGAACCAATAATCTTGGTTAAATGTAAAATATAATGTTATTTTGTTTGTTTTCACCTTCCTTTCAGTAATAAGAGGATTCTTAAGGGCTTATAATTGTAGCTTATTGAATATAGCATTCACAATGGAACTAACAGCCAATTAGTCAAGGATCTGTTGAATTAAGTAAAACTGCAATTTACATGCTGTAAACAAAATGAAAAGGGAAAAAACAGCATTAGTTAAGAGATAAAAAGATTTAAAAATTTTGTACGCAACTGACCTTTGTTTCGGCTGAATGCATTTATGTACATGCATTTACATTTAAGAGTAGTAAATGTACACTGAACCCAATGGATAAAATGGCCAAAAGTCTATAATTACGTTTTTCATTGTGTTAGGCAATTATTATCAGTTTTAATGTTTTGCCACTGTATCATGCCTTAGGCAAATACTCTCTGTGTTCATGAATATTGGAGAGAGCAAGTCATAAATCTGTAAACTGAACATAAGCATCTTTCAAGCTGTCTGGTCTCTTGCAGTGTTTGCAAAGCTTAACATATATTTTAATCTGTGCACTGCTGTTTTTATTTGCTGCCTTCCATCTTTGTGTCCATCTTCCTGCCTCCTGTCTTTCCATCGATCCATCATTTTTTCCAATTAAGGATAAGCTAGATGACAGAACTGACAGGCACTCACTGTCCAATGCCACAGACTCTAAGTAGAAGTGATTGCCGTGTGTGAAACTGAAGTAGTGCACTCGGGCCGCCACCACAGGTAGCCATGACAGTAACTTACTTGGTTGAGTAATAGACATGGGAATGACGTTAAGGGTGGGAAACAGTGAATGCAATCTCAAAAACGATTATTTAAGATAATCTTTTTTATTTTTACCAATTGAAAGTAAAATTTATGCTTCTCTGAATTCGTAATTGAGGAAATCATTTAATAATGGATACTGGTATACCTTGAACAATGCAGTCCTAGAGGGGAAGATTTTTGGAAAAATGTTACTGGCTTTATGTGCAGAAATATCCTTGATTTTCTCTTGTTAAAGGACTTGTCATTAGAAAAAAGGAAACTAACTCGCAGCTGAGCCATGATAATTATATCTATTAATTCAGCCATGAGTACAGAGTGAATAGTGTATGAAATAGATAGAGACATAAGCATATAATTTTTATATATCACCACATATGACTTGCATATATTTAGCAAGGTCAGACGGTATCTTTTTTGTTTGATAACCCTATTACTGAAGATGTATTAGTTTTTAAACCAATGCATTAATCCATGGCTCTTTAAAATGAAAACAGTGAGTAAGGCATCTGGTTAGAAATGCAAGTTTTGTGAGATTCAAAACCAAAATACTTCCAAATTGTATTTAATAATTTAATTATATCAGAGTAGATGTAAGCAATCATTTTACTTGTTCTGGTGTGTTATAAATCGACATGTAGTTTTTGTAAAGAAGCAGGAGATGACACTTTTTACAATGATATAATAGCTGTCCCAATGCCAAGATTGTTATCTTTAATACAATTCAACCAATTAAGGGGATCTGAGAGATTTGTCTTGGGGAAATGACTGGCTCTGTGTTTGGGGAAAGAAATGTACAAGATGAATCTGATGCATATTATAATGTCAGAAAAAATTGGCTTTTCAAAACTAACAGGGTCATGTCAAGTAGACCCAAGAATAAGCTTTAGCAGAATCTCATAGGTCAATGATAGGACAGTTTGAAAATTGAAAAAAAAAAATGACTATATAGTTTATTTGAATTGTTTAAATGTGGAAAATGAGTTCATAAAGATATTTATAAAAAGCAAAAGTAACAAATCAAAATGATAAAATCATTAGAGTTTGTTAAAGCATCAACTCATTCCTCTAAAAATGGATAAGTGTAAAGAAATCTACATTTTATGATCTTTCTAGTAGGAACTGCATTTTAGGATAATCAAATAGCTTTGAGGGTCACTGTCCTTAAAAATAAATTCTGCCTCATAAATGGAGAAGAATCATCAAATTTAAGAAAGTTTTTTTCAATTTATGTTGAAATAACTGATTTAGGCGACAATCATGATAGCTGGTACCATCATGTTAAGGTGGAATGTTAATGGGAAGTATTATAATAAAGGAGTTATGTCACCGCTGGAATGCATCAATCATAGTATCAGAAATAGGTTAGCAGGAAGGCAATTAGGCTTTAACTTCAAGTTTTCTTATTTGCATATGCTACTTCCATGCCCTGGGAGGGGCCAGAGAAATGTATGATGTTTCAAGTAATTAGCTAAGTTTGATGAATTTTAATTTTTGTGTATGTGATTTCTATTTATAACTAAATTCTTAGTTTTTAAACTAATATTTGTTTTTGTAATTTTGTGGGGGTTTTTGTTAAAGAATGGACTTTAAATTACAAAAGCTTCAGGTCTCGCATAATTTGGACTTATACCTGATTAGTATTAGTAGAATTGAGAGGAACAAATGTAATGTGTTTCCACACGCTATGCATTATAACCACCCAAAACTATCTACACAGTATTCTTGCCAAAGTTTTTGAAGCTTAATATATTCAAACCTTTATATCTAACTGAAATATTCTGCAAATATGGAGAACAGAGGGAAAAGTTGAACTACCCCAAAGGAAGCGATCAGTAAAATCCAAAATGTGAAGTATGCTATAGAATAATTGACTAAATTTCTTTAACATTTGATAGAATGGAAAATCAAAAAATTAGAATGGAGGATTGCACATGATTTTTTTTATGATGTGCCCAAAAATTATAAAAATGCATTTTTTCCCAGCAAATAGGGGAAATTTATTATGGTTGAATATTAGATAATATTAATAAATTATTTGTAACATATAATAATGTGACTGTTTATGTAAGAAATGTTTCTATCATTATTTTTGAGGTTCATGCTAACTTTAAAATTGTTTGGTTTAAAGAAAAATATTAGGGGAAGAATTTAAAGCATGTTAAAGCTGTGTGATAAATTCATTAGTATTGTTGACATTTCTTCTTTTGAGATGATTTAAAATTTTTTATAATTTAAGAGTATTTAAGAATTTTTCCTATAAAAATTCTATCTACTTACACCATGGCCATGTGACATTTGTTCCTGGAATGCAAGGATGGTTCAGGATATGGAAATCAATTAATGTAATGCACCTCATTAACAAAAGGAAGCAAAAAACAAAGGAAAACACAAGATTATCTCAATTGATGCAGAAAGAGCATTTGACAAAATTCAACACCTTTTCATGATAATAACACTCAAAAAACTAGGAATAGAAGGATATTACCTCAATATAATAAAGACCATGTATGAAAAACCCACAGCTAACTTCATGCTCAATGATGAAATACTGGAGATTTTCCTCTAACATCAAGAACAATCCAAGGATGTTCTCTTTCATCACTTCTATTTAACATAGTACTGTAAGTCACCAGGGCAATTAGACAAGAAGGAGAAATAAAAAGATCCAAATTGGAAAGGGAGAAGCAAGCTTTTCTCTGTTCACAGATAACACGATACTGTATGTAGAAAACCCGAATGATTCCATAAAAAGAAAAGAGAATTAATAAATGAATTCAGCAAAATTACAGGGTGCAAAATTGACACATGAAAATCAGTTGCATTTCTTTATGCTAACAATGAAAAACCAAAAATGAAATTAAGAAAACCATTCAATTTATAATAGCATCAAAAAGAATGAAATACTTAGGGATAAAGTTAACCAAGGAGGCAAACAATTTGTACACTGAAATTAAAGAAACAAATTAAAGAAGACACAGATAAATGGAAAGACATCCCATGTTCATTGATTATAAAATTTAATATTGTTAAAATGTCAACACTACCCAGAGCAAACTATAAATTCAATGCAATCCTTGATTAAAATCCCAACGATTTTTTTGCCAGAAATATAAAAATTCATCCAAAATTTATATGGAATTTAAAGGGACCTCAAGTAGTAAAACAATCTTGGAAAAGAACAAAGTTAGGGTCTCATACTTCCTCATTTCAAAATTTACCGTAAAGCTGTGGTAATCAAAACAGTGTGATACTGATATAAAAATCAGTGTAACAGAATAAAAAGCCAGGAAATAAGCTCCCACATATGTGGCGAACTTATTTTTGATAAGAGTAAAGACCATTCAATGAGGAAATGACAACGTTTTCAACAAATGCTTTGGGTAAACTAGATATCCATACACACACACACACTAGACCCTTATCTAACATCATATACAAAAATTAACTGAACGTAGATCAACAACCTAAATGTAAGAGCTAAAATTCTGAAACTCTTAGAGGAAAACATAGGTGCAAAATTTTATGACATTGGATTTCACAATGATTTACTGGGTATGACACCAAAAGCACAGGCAACAAGAGAAAAAATAGATAAGTTGGACTTCATCAAAATTAAAAACTTTGGTGCATTAAAGGCTACGTCAACGCAGTGAAAATGCAGCCCATGAAATGGGAGAAAATGCTTTCAAATCACGTATCTAACAAGGGCTTGATGTCTAGATTATATAAAGATCTCTTACAACTCAACAATAAACAGCAGACAGCTCAATTAAAGTTATAGTGGACTTGAATGGACATCTCTCCAGGGAGAATGTATGGGTAGCCCTTGAGCACATGAAAGGATGTTAAACATCACTTACCTTTGGGGAAATTCAGACTAAGATCTTGATGGCATGCCGCTTCATGCTCTTGGGATGGCTGTTGCCAAAACAAAACAAAACAAAATGGCAGGCATTGGCAAAGATCTGAGAAGTTGGAGTCCTTTTGCATTGATGATGGGAATATCAAGTGGCGTGGTGGCTCTGGAAGACTATGTCTATTCCTCAAAAACTGTACATGGAATTGCCATGTGATCTAGCAGCTCCACTTCTGGGTGTGTACCCAAAAGAGTTGAGAGTGGGGACTTGAACAGATACTTGCAAACCCATGTCCATGGCAGCATTTTTCACAGCAGCCAGGGGGTAAAGGCAACCCAGGTGTGCATCCAAAGATGAGAGGATAAACCGAATGTGGTGTGTGCATACTATAGTCTGTTGTTCACACTTGAAAGGGAAAGAAATCCTGGCACATGCTACAGCATGAATGAACCTTGAAGATGGTATGCTGGATGAAGTAGGCCAATCACAGAAGGATAAATATTGTATGATTCCAGTTGTGTGGGAGCGCCTAGGGTGGTAACTTTCATAGACAGAGATAGAAGCATAGTAGTTACCAGGGAATGTGGGGAGGGAGAAATGGGGAGTTGATATTTAATGGGAACAGAATTTTAGTTGGGGAGGATGGACAGGTTCTGGAAATGGATGGTGGTGATGGCTGCACAGCAATGTGGGTGTGCTTGATGCTAAAGAGCTGTACACTTGGAAATGGTGAGAATGGTGAATTTTATATTGTGTGTATTTTGCCACAGTAGAAAAAAATGAAAAAAGAAACTATTAATGAAATAATTTTTTAAAAAAATTTAGAAACATACCCAGCAGATATAAAAATACTATGTTTACAGGGGCTAGCCTGGTGGCATGGTGGTTTGGTTCATGCACTCTGCTTTGGTGGCCTAGGGTTCATGGGTTCAGATCCGAGGTGCAGACCTACATACCACTCATCGGGCCATACTGTGGCAGCATCCCACATATAAAATAGAGGAAGACAGGCACTGATGCTAGCTCAGGGACAATCTTCCTCAAGCAAAAAGAGGAAGATTGGCAACAGAATTTAGCTCAGGGCCAGTTTTCCTCACCAAAAACAAAAACAAACAAACAAAACACTGTGTTTACAAAAAGACATTGTCATGCATGGCTTCATATTTATCTTTTCACAGTTACAAACTCGACTTTCTCAGAAATTTCTGGTGGTAAATATGGATTGATGCCTTTCACACTCGTTAATCAATCTGTAGGCCCCTGTGTGGACCTCTTTGAATTTTCATATACCCAATATTACATCAGAAACAAGCACTACTGAAAGAAAAAATAAGGAAAAAACAAAAGCAAAATCTTTATCATCTGTCATGTATGTACTTATACCAGTAGTCAGCAAACTTTTTCTTTGAAACACCAGAGTGAATATTTTAAACTTTCTAGGCTGTACAGAGTTTGTTGCAACTACATAACTCTTCTGTTGTAGGATAAAAGTAGACATAAACAATACACAAATGAATGGGTATGGCTGATTCCAATAAAACTTTATTTATAGGAATAGTCACAGGCCAGTCCTGAGTTATTTGCTTACCATAATCTTTACTATGTTGTAAGTTTGATTTCTAAGAGCTCCAGCTTTCCTTTTGGCACTCAGCAGAAGCCAGTGGCTAGACTAAATTTAACATACGCATGCCTATGAAGTGTAACGGGGAGGTCTCCTCAATTACTGTACCAGTTATGATTGGTGGTGGAAATTATTCCAGGGCTATTTCTCTTCCGTTATCTTTAAATTAAGTATGGCCATGTGACTTGCTTTGGCCAGTGAAATGCGAACAGAAGTATTATACGGATTTCCAGTTGGAAATTTTGAAATCCAAGGGCAACCTGCCATCTAGCCTTCTCCCTACTGCAACAGTTGTGCAAATATGTGTCGAGATGGAGTCACCATCACCCTAGATTCCTCAGCGACAGAAAGCCACTGCAGTACTACAATAGACATGCTTAACTGGCAAGAAATAAATTTTGGTTGTGTTAAACCAATGAGATTTTGTGATTGTCAGTTATCACAGCATAATTTAATCCATTTTGCTTGCTATTACACTATTAGATTAACAATTGTGTAATATTTTAAATTTTCATTAATTGCAAATCATGATTTTGCCAATGTCTGAAGCAATGATTAAAGGAGTTATCTGTTAAAGGGCATCGAAAGGCTTGCATCTGTGTAGGTTTAGTGATGAAGCATTTTAGAAATCAGTTACAAAGTCTTTATGAAGCAGACATACGCCATATGAATAGGCCCTCTTAGCTCACACAGCCCAAACTTGATGTTTGTTTGGAGTACCATAATCTATATCAACACAGTTCCTCTAACTTCTATTTAAATCTTGACTGTCTAGTATGAACATTATGGATTTCAATGCATATTTTGTAATGCTGGTTTTAATACTGAGGCATGTCCAAATAAAGGGATTTTCTTATATGCATGGAATAAAATGAAAATGAGTCAAAGTCACTCTCTTTCCCTCTTTCCTATTGAGAAAGTTCATCCCAGTTATAAAACATAGTACTTTTTATTATAGCTCTATTGCACTTGCCTTTATTCAGATAGAAATACTCCAAACTAATGTATAAAGTTAAGAATTTAGCATGAATTCTAAAAAAATCAGAATCAGAGTAAGCTGTATTGTGCTTATTGCTAACACACCTACTTCATTTCATGTAATGTCTACTTTATAATTTTTAACTTATAACCCTTTATCATTAACATTGTTTTTAAATAAAATCTAACCCTAGTATTGAATATCCACAGCATGCCAGTTGGGTCTCTGAATTTTATGAATCTGCTTATTCTGTGAAACACAGCACTCATCATCTTAGTTTATGTGTGAAACACGCTGAGAGTATCTTATTACATACTCCTTGTCTCTGGTATAGACAAACGATGATGACAAGCTGTGAACCCAAAAACTGTATTAAATGGTCTATTAGAATAGGTTGAACATTGTGAGTAAAAACATTTATTGATAACATTTCTAACTCGTGCTGTGTTGGGGAATGGATGGCAGAGGGAACCGATTCCTGACAATCAGTACACACCAGGGAAAACATAAACAATGAATGTCTTTGCCACCTTTGTCACCTCCTATTTGCTTTACATTTGCTGTTGGTTTTAATGAATAGGAGCTGGGTTCCCACAAATCTCTCCAGGGTTCTTCAACTTTTCTCTACTCTGCACTTCTGCAACTAACATGTCTGCTCGCACCCATCAGCAATGCTAAGTATACACTTTGAATCTTAAGAGGATCTGTAACTTGAGTACAGGCAGTGCCAAAGTGAAGATCCCACACTGTTTTAATATATTTTTCAAATCCCATTTAAGGAATATTTGTCCCTGAGATCAGTGTATGTGAAGTCTTAAGAAAAGCCTTAAATGTTTGCTTGAGACACTGATGTTTCACAGACTTCAAAGCCAACAGATGTGACAATCCTGGGTGAGTCACTGAGTCTCGGGTTAGTCAGAGGCTGAAATATCAATGATGCTATGCTTAATTCAAGTAAATATATAATCTGAGTTATTTTTTCTTAGCAAAGTATCTGCTATTCATTTTTTTCTCATAGTGCATACTATATAGTTTATTTTGACTTTCATTTTATAGCCTCCCCTCATTTCCAGTTGCCTAGGTCAACACCTATTTTTCCCTAACCCCTAAGTGAGGTTGTTTCATACATTTGTAATACAGTCAGATTCTTTTGTCATGTTCTGCATTTCATTGTGGGATTCTCCTGAACTTCTAAATGATCTTTTAAAAATTTGAGTATAGTAAGGTTCACTCTTTGTGCTGTAAATTTCTATGGGTTTTAACAAATGCATAGTATCATGTATCCACCACTACAATATCAAACCAAATACTTTTGTTGCCCTGAAAAATTCCTCTTTACTTCATCTGTTTAACACTTCTCTGTCCCCAAACACCTGGAAACCATGGATAGTTTTTTTTTTTTTTTCATCTCTATGGTTTTGCCTTTTCCAGAATGTCATACAATTTTCCATTACTTATTCTTTTGATACCGGCTTCTTTCACTTAGCAACATGCATACATGCATTTACAATTTATACGTATCTTTTCGTGGCTTGGCACCTTGTTTCTTTTTATCACTGAATCACATCCCATTATTTGGATGTGCCACAGTTGTCTATCCATATCTACTGAAAGAGATCTTGATCACTTCTGGGTTTTGACAATTATGAATAAAGCTGCTGTAAACATTTGCATGCAGGTTTTTTCCCTCTATCTTTCATTTTCTACAGTCTGAAAATGATATGCTGATGTGTAGTCATTTGGCATTTATTCTGCTTGATGTTCTCTGAGCTCCCTGAATCTGTCATTTGGTGTCTGATACTAATTTGGGGAAAATTCTCAGTCATTATTATTTCAAATATTTCTTCTGTTCCTTTCTCTCTTTCTTCTCCTTCTGGTATTCTCATACACGTGTGTTACACCTTTTGTAGTTGTCCTGCGGTCCTTGGATATTCTGTTTTGTTTTTTTGTTCAGTCTTTGTTTTCTTTGCTTGTTAGTTGTCAGGGTTTATACTGAGATATCCTCAAGCTCAGAGATTCTTTCCTCAGCCGTGTCTAATCTACTCAATTCCATCAAAGGCATTCCTCATTTCTGCTATAGTGTTTTTGATCTTTAACATTTGCATTTGGTTCTTTCTTAGGATTTCCATCTCTCTGTTTACGTTGTCCATCTGTTTTTGCATGCTGTCTAGCCTATCCATTAAATCCCTTGAGATATCAGTCAGAATTCTTTTGAAATCCTGGTATGTAAATTCCTGCATCCATGCCATGTCTGGTTCTGATGCTTCCTCTGTCTCTTCAAATGATGGGGTTTTTTGCCTTTTAGTATGCCTTGTAGTTTTTTCTTGGTAGCTAGACGTGAACAAGGAACTGCCGTAAATAGGCCTTTAATAATGTGGTGGTAAGGGGTCGGGGGAGTGGAAGGGTTCTATAGTCCTATGATTAGATCTCAGATTTTAGTAAGCCTGTGCCTCGGGACTGTGAACTTCAAAAGTGTTTCTGTTTTTTCTCTTCCCTTAGGTAGATGAGGATGGCTTGAGTGGCCTGGAGTTGGGTATTGCCCTTCTCCCAAGTGAGTTAGTCTCTGATGATACCCCAGCTAGTTAGGCTCTGGTTAATTAGTTTCTCTTGAGGGCAGACCTTGTTAAGAAGAGCAGAGTGCTCTGGCGTATTTAAAATGCTTCCTTTCCCTTCCTGCTGCTGGAAGCACACAGGATTTTTCTCTGACATTTACTGTGAAAATCTTTGCGAAGCTCCTGGAGGTGAAACTCACAAAAGTGTGGGAGCCTCCTGATGACTGGGTCCCCCAGGAGTATTTATCTATCAGAGCTGGTATCCACACGGAGCCTCCAGTAATTCATCAATTACAGTGCAGGTTTTCCTACCCCAGCACTGGTTCCCTTGACAGTTTCGCCTCGGGAGTCTCTTCTCAGGTAAGTTGTGACTCCCTGTATTCACCTGACTCTCAGACACTCTGAGATACAGTACTGGATACAGTCTGGATACAGTAATTTTCCCTGTGTCCTCCCCTCTCTTATGGAGTCAAGAAAAGTTGTTGATATTTTAGTTTTTTCAGCTTTTTACTTGTTGTTAGCATGAAGTGGAGACTTCCAAGCTTCTTTCATGTAGAACCAGAAAACTGAAGTCTGCAGGTTTTTTTGTGAATATGAGTTTTCAAATAAGTTGGGTAAATATCTAGGAGCGTGACTGCTGGAATGTATAACAACAGTACGTTTAGCTTTGTAAGAAATTGTCAAACTGTCTTCCAAAGTGGCTGAACCATTTTGTATTCCCACCATCAATGAATGTGAGCTCCTGTTACTCTTCATCCATGGCAGCAAATGGTATTGTTAAATTTTGGGGTTTTAGTCATTCTAATGGTTGTGCACTCTCTTTGTTGTTTTAATTTGCAATTACCTAATGACAAATGATTTTTAGCATACTTTTGTATTTTTATTTGCCATCTGTATGTCTTCTTTGGTGAGGTATCCAGATATTTCTGCTTTAAAAATTTTTTTCTAATTGTTGAGTTTTAAAATTTCTCTCTATATTTTGCATACAACATCTTTAGCTAATATGTGTTTTCCAAATAGTTTATCCCAGTCTATGGTTTGTCTTCTTACTCCCTTAAAAGTTTCTTTCACAGCATAGAAATTTTTAAATTTAATGAAGTCCAACTTACCAAATTTTTCTTTCATGGAATATGCTTTTCGTATTGTATCCAAAAACTTATCATCAAATTCAAGATCACATAGATTTCCCCTTACTTTACTTTTGTAGTGATGCATTTCAGCATATTCTTCTTTGTGAACTTTCTTTTTAACTATTGCAATTCAATAGAAGTTCCAAAATCTGAAGATCTTTAGCCTCCTAATTATTTAATCTTTAATTATTGATTTCTCAGTCTGGACAAGATGTAATCTAAATGTAAAAACTTCCTAACAAAAAGTTCCGTGTTTTTGAAAGACACAAGCTGTTTTACAGTTTTTCTTCAAAGGCTTAAATATTAGAAGAGAGGTAGCAAAGAGAAAATTCATATTTTCAGGGGGAAGCTTTTATTTTTTTGCCATTATTTTATTTTCACATGAGTTTTGTTGCAAAATTTTGTAGTCAGTTTAGTGTGTATATAAAATATTTGTAAACTTTTAAGACCTCTGCTTATTTTTTCTGGTTTTATAGAGAAATAATTGACATACATCACTGTATAAGTTTAAGGCATACTGCATGATGGTTTGATTTACATATATCGTGAAATGATTACCACAGTAGTTTCAGCTAACATCCATCATCTCCTACAGATACAACAAAAGGAAAATAAAGAACAGAAAACAGAAAAAAAATTCTCCTTGTGATGAGAACTCTTAGAATTTACTCTTTGAACAACTTTCCGATATATCATACCTCAGTGTTAGCTGTTATTGATCTTTTAATATGCATTTCTGTCAATTGAGATAAAATTTAACACCTTGGAATCAAGGTGTTTTTTACATTACCTCTCATTTCCAAACGAGCTTAAGATATGAAACACACTCATACATTTTGGGTTTGATATTTTTTAATACACTATAGATAAATAGAAATAATTGACAAATTTTGATAAAAATTGAAGATCCAAAGAAATCAGTTTATTCAGTACCCTAGAGGCCTCATACTAAAAGGAAATAGTGAACATGCTACAAAATAAAACACTATGGAAGAAAAACATAGGCATTTGTTAATGGTTCTAGACTCATCTTCTCTTGTATTATAAATTTAATATAATTTAATCTATCTATCCCTCTATAGCAGCTTTTTTTCAGTGATTATGGAACAATCTCATAAATGACTTATGATTCAAATTTACTAATCTGGGTAGGAAATTCTCTTTACATAACAGGAAAGTTCCATGTGAAACACTCTCCATTTTTTTTTAAGGCTTCAGTGCATAGTTGTGTATACCAGTTATTAGTTTACTTCTCTATGTGAGCCATTGCACACTATGACAACTAACAGACAGGTGGTGTGGTTCCACGACTGGGAAATGAACCTAGACCGCAGCGTGAGAACACTGAATCTTAACCACTAGACCACCAGGGCTGGCTCGAAACACTCTATATAAGTTAAGAGGCATGAACGTGGAAGAGTCCTACCATGTAATAAACTAGCACAATAATGATGTTCAAAATATGTTTGCTGAATAAGTTATAAAATGATTATGAAAAGTTGGCAGAGGAAAAGAAGGTGAATAAATTAGATTCACATTTTTGAATCTACATTGCCAAGAATATTAATATTTGCTAAATAACATTAAGTACTTGCTATGTTTCAAGCTTTATTCTAAGTATTTTACATACATTGTTTACTCCTCTCAAGACCTTTATGAGATAGCTGTAGTTCATAAGAGATTTGCCACTTCTAATTAATATTTGATTTCTATAAAATGAGTATATTTCTCTAAGTTAGATTACAAGCCTGTGTAATTAAGAAACTCATACCCACTGCATTGAATTGAAGGATTTTGGGGGCTGATCAAGGAAAAGACACATGCCCCGAGGTGGCAGTAGCATACAAGGAGCTTCCTTTGGGCAGCACTTGGACAGGTTGCCTGGGAAGGGAATATCCCTTACAGCAGGAGACCTTTTAGACCCAGCAGCAAAGGTCTACCATCCAGAAAGAAAAGAAGGCGAAAGAATTACTCAGGAAGAGAATTAGAGAGGAGGGTTGTGTGTCTAGGTGATGTCACTCAGCAGCAAGATGGGGAGTTACTGGGTCAGAGAGCTCTGAAAGCCCCAGTGGCTTGGCATCTTTAATGGCCTTAGGGTCTATCTTATTTATGGCTAGCAGATGTTGGGTGCAGTTTCGTGGGGTATGCAAAGAAGCCCAGCCATGAAATGGCTCGCAATATGCTTATTGGAGCTATATTTGAAGCAATTGGATGTACACAGAGGCCACAATATACAGGGGCCATCTCTGGCTCATTTGTATAACATCTATAAAGTAATTTCTATTCATTCTTAGCTGTACAAATGAAAAAGCATACATATTGCTGATTTTAAGTTACTTGGTATATGTATACATGTAACATTACATGAGCTGTACTTTCAAGAACACACACATACACACGCACAAAGAAGCCCCAAAACTATTCAATATCTGAAAACAACTTTCTACATATGTTATCATCCAACAACCTTTGCTTAGGGGATTTCTTTCTTGTGCTTTTTGGGTTTAAGTAACTGTGCTAGTCAGCCAGGCTGCCATAATGAAATACCCCATAACAAAATACCACAGGCTGGGTGACTTAAACATAAAAATTTATTTTCTCGCTGTTTCAGAGGTTGGAATTCCACAGTTGAGGTGTTGGCAGGTTTGGTTTCCCCTTGACAACTATCTCCTTGGCTTGCTGCCTTCTCGCTATGTCCTCACATGACCTTTTCTTGGGTGTCTCTTCTTCTAATAAGGACACCAGTCCTATTGGATTAGGACCCCACTCTTAGGACCTCATTTAACTTTAATTACATCCTTAGGGCCCTATTTCCAAATACAATCACATTGGAGGTTAGGATTTCAGCATAAGAATTTGGGAAGGACATCATTCAGTCTATAACCACACTTTCCCTCTGGATTGCTATTTTCTAGACACATACATACGTATAAATATATATATTTGCAATTTTTTCATTTAGATAAAGAGCCTATAATATATGCCCTGCACTATTTCACTATTTTAATTGTGTGTGTGTGTATTGTATAACGCATGCATATCTATTTGACTTGAACAAGAATTTCAGGATCATTTGGCTTGTGAAATTCAGTTCATTTATAATCACAGTTTCACATAGCACTTCAATAAGAACAGAAAATTAACTTTCCTAGCTGAATAAAACCAAAATGGAAACAAATTTTTAGCTCCTAAAAGAGCTGTGTAAATGGTTTTGTATCACACATTTCATTTCATTTATTCCAACAGACATTAAACTGTCTGTTAAATACTCTATAAAGATGTTCGCATCTAGCAAATGGAGTAGCCATCATATTCTTAAGAGCTCCCATAATTATTAAGACAATAGTTTATTGAGATCAACCAATTCCATTAAAATATCATTAAAAATGAATACATTGAAAGGATTCTTAGAGAAATGAGAAGAAATGGTTAGAAGCTACTGAAATTTGAGCTCAATGAAGGCAGTATTTTGTTGCCATGGTTTTTGTTCCTGTATACACATAGAAGCGAAAGTTGGTAGCATTACATTTTAAAATAACTCTATGTCAGTTTACACTTCCCCACAAATGTTGGGCAATTTTCAACACTGTATCTACATAACAGGAACTTCTCTAGGATGCAGGAATAGATCTCTGAATAAAACAAACACCCTGCCCTCATAGAACTCCATTCTAGCATGGAGACAGATAGCAATAAAACACTTTGCTTAATTGAGATTTCTCCTTTAAGACTAGCCAGTGACCTTGACAGAAGCTTATCAGTATTCATTGCGTAAAAGTATATCTATAATCTCTAAAGTATAAAAATACATATAATAATTGTCCCTATAATGACTACGTTTCAGGGATCTATCATGCGCTACCTAATCTACATGGCTAAAATAATCAGCAAAGACAATTCAGTTCGTTTCTAAATTTATTAGTGGTGAACAGTGGACCAAATGCAAGAAGCCATATAAAAGGGTGGTTAAGAAATTAGGTTCTTGCTCTGCTTGACTCCGTTCTCTGCTACTTACTAACTGTCATACGAGGCAGTGTATTCCATCTCCAGAAAACTCAGACATTTCCTGTGTAAATGAAGGAAATAATAATTATTAGATGATGGCTCTGAGTGTTATGGAAGATAATATGCACATTGTGCTTAGCATGATACCCAGCATGTAAGAGTCATTCAAATTTGTGATAACTATTATTACTGCTAAAATGTAGACGTGTTGAAGAGGGAAAAAAGATGAGATATGCTTCACTTATTTTTTTTCATTTGGAACAAACTTTTTAGACTTCACATCATGGATTAATTTTTTTTTAAATCAAACTCATGCCATAGTATATGGGAAATTTCTCAAAGATTGCTATTATCATAATATCACCCTATACAACTGAGAATTTAATCTTAGCTGTCTATGTTCAGATAAACTTTGAAAATGTTTGATGTATTGTTTGCAGGGAAATTTTCAGTAATTTTAATTTTCTTCTTGATACACTTGTATTCTCCATGTTTTATGTGTATAACTTTTGAAAAGTAAAAATATAATCAGACTTTCTTACTGTTGGAGTGACAATTTACAGATAAGCAAATGGCCTCTTTCCTTAGAAGGAATCATGTGGTAACGAATCAGAATTGGAGATATCGGTATGTAAATATATATGTTAAACTTTATATGTATATGATTATATAGAGAAATTTGTGTAATTATAAGTATATACGCATCCTCGTATACACACATGTATTACCTGTCCTCTGAGAGGGTCTTGAAGTAACGACCCTCTAGTAGCAATAAGTATACTTAATGACCTTATCTTGGTTTTTAATTCTGTTCTTCAATAAAAGGAACCAACGCTCCCTGCAGAAATGTCTGATTCTAGCATCAGAGGAGGAAATATACCCTCCAAACCTAGAGGATCATTGAGTGCCAGGAAGTAAAGTACAAGAAAACAAAAAACAAAACAAAAGAAAACACATACATAATGATGGGAGTATGTTGACGGGGCAAAAGAACCAACTGAAAGAGCTCCCAATGGCCAAAGGGGAAACAATTTGGGCCTCAAAATAAACAAAGCAGTATGGGGTTAAAATATAAAGTATAAAATTACATTAATGAAGCCATAGTGATATAAATAAATGATTGCTGGATTGCAAATAATTAATGCAGATACTCCACTCTCAAGGAGATGAAGCCTAACTCCCATTCCTTAAGTGAGAACTGTACATAGTGACTTCCTTCCAATGAGTACAGTATGGGGAGGTGGTATGCAAGTCAAATAATAAAAACTTCACAGTGGGAAAACTGAACAAACACTACCTCAGCCAGGTGGTCAAGTTCAACATCAGCGGTACTAAGTCATGTTGATAGTACATACCGTTGTTCTGATTTAATGAAAATGTCACTTTACTTCTGTGGTCTTCCTTCCAAAAATCCTAAATCCAGGCTAAGAATGAGAAAAGAGCAGGCAACTCTCCATTTGGGGACATTCTACAAAATACCTGAACAGTTCTCAAAACTGTCAAGGTCATCAAAATCAATACCATATGAGAATCTGTCACAGCTAAGAAGAGCCTAAAGGAACATGACAACTAAATGTAATATGGTATCCTTGATGAGTTCCTGGGGGGAAAAAGATTAGGTAAAAATTAAGCAAACCTGAATAAAGCATGAACTTTAGTTAACAATTGTTTAATAATAATGTAGCAATTTTTAAATTAATTGTATTAAATGTACCATAAATGTATGATGTTATGACAGAGGCTACTGGATAGGAAGTACAGTCATGCACTGCATAACGACTTTTTGGTCAATGACAGGCAGCGTATAAAACAGTGGTCCCATAAGATTAGTACCATATAGCCTTTGTGTGTAGTAGGCTATACCATCTAGGTTTGTGCCAGTACACTCTATGACGTTCACAATGACGATATCACCTAACCACACATTTCTCAGAACGTATCCTCATCATTAAGCATCACATGACTGTAAATGAGAATTTCCTGTACCATCTTCACAGTTTTTCTGTAAGTCTAAAAGTATTCTAAAAAAATAAAGTTTACTAATAAGTATATATTTAGAAATTTTAAAAATTCACCTGATTTGGACATTTCAGTGACAGAGTAGTGGTGTTCAAAAGACAAGTCTTGGAAATAAACACACACAAAATTAAAAGTCCTCATATAAAATGGATGGGACTATGCATGTATTTTTTTTTAATTACCTAAATTTTTGAAGTATTTACACAATGAGTCAAAATAATAGCAAAAGAAAATAAAGGTAATCATATCAAATAGATACTATTGTTTACACTTGGCCAAAATTTTGCATGAAAATGAATACACTTACCATGCGATTTTTAAATTATGTAACAACTGATATAGACCTGACAAATCAGAGCCTTTATTAGTACTAAACAGCGTTCATATCTATATAACACCTAAATATTAGACTGGCATTCCTAAAATATAGAATGTCAACCCAGCCCAAAGACAGAATGTTTAGACTGAACACCTGAAGCCTTGCTGTGTTTCATAGTGGGAAGAAAATTATATTATAAAAACAGGTCTGATTACAAGTTCCCCAAACTAGAACATGCCAACAACTGTAAAGCTTGAAATCTACACTAGGCACAAACATAAAGGAAGGAAGGAGAGGCCATTATTGTGCTTACTGGCCTCAGTGACCCACTTTCTGTCACTTGGGAACCCCATTGCTCTTTGACTATGAAATTTGGTACATAGATCTCCTTCTTTGGACAGCTTTCTGTGCAGCCTTCAAGACCTGGCTCAAAAATCACTTCCTTCATGAAGTCTTCCATGAAACTACCAGAAAAAGTTAGCTGCTCCTCAGCTGTGTCCCCACAGTATTGTGTTCATTTTTTAATTCCTTTACTGAATACCTACTATATTCCAGGCCCATAATTGTATCCCTGCCCCATCGTTTCCTGAACTGTATGACAGCCATGTCGATTCCCACGCTAGACTCAGACAGTGCTTGGCGCTCTTTTCATCAAATGAAGGATAGGAAGGGTCAGCACTTACTCCTCACAGCCAGCCTTGATTGAGATCATCCTGTTACTAATAGTGCTTTACAAATGTGAAAAACGAGACACGAGAATGTGTGGTAACATGTTGGAGGTAATACAGCTGGTAAGATTTTCTTCTTTAGCCTTTTGCTGGCATGGAATGTTTAGCCAGCTTTGAATACCTGGGATAAATCCTACTTAGTTGTGGTGTATAAATCTTTTTCTCCATTTTTGGATTCGATGTGCTGTAATTTTGTTTAGAAGTTTTGCATCTACTTATGAGATATTGGTCTGTAGTTTTCTTTTCTTGTAATGTCTTTAGCTGGGTAATTCGTCTCATAGAATAAATGAGGAAGCGTTCTCTCTGCTTCTAATTTCTGGAGGAGATTAAAGAGATCTGGGATCATTTCTTTTTTAAATGTTTGATAGAGTTCACCAGTGGAAAAATCTGAGTCTGGTGCTTTCTCTTCCGGAAGGATAATTAATGTTTGAATTTCTGTAATAGATGTGGCCCTATTCAGATGATCTATTTCTCCCTGTGTGAGTTTTAATAGGTTGTGTCTTTTAACTATTAGTCCATTTCCTTCAAAGTATCAAATTTGTGATTATAAAGTTTTATGTAATATTCTATTATATTCTTAAATGATGAACTCTCTTTCATGTCTGATATTGGCAATTTATGTTTTCCCTCCATTTTTATCCTTAGCCAGGCTATAAGTTTATCAATTATATTACCGTTTTTAAAAAAACATCTTTTTGTTTTCATTGATTTTCTCTTTTTCTCATTTAAACTTTCTCATTTCTTATTTAAACTTCATTGATTTCTACTTTACATTTGTTATTTCTTTCAGTTTATATTGCCCTTCCTTCTTTAGTATCCTATGGTGAAAGCTTCCATTTTGGTTTTAGATCTTTCTTCTGTAACATACTCATTCATTCAATGCTATAAATTTCCCTCTAAGCGCTGCTTTCACTGCATCCTACAAATTTTGATGTCTTATTTTCGTTAAGTTCAACTTATTTTTTTAAATATGTCTTGGCATTTCTTCTTTGACCCACATGTTATTTACAAGAATGTTGTTTAATCTCCAAATCCTTTGGGATTTTCCAGCTACTTTCTGTTATGATTTCTCGTTTATTTCCCTTGTAGTCTGAGAGCATACTTTGGATAATTTCAATTCTTTTAAACGTGTTGAGGTGTGTTTTGTGTCCCTGAATGTGATCTATCGCGGTGAACATTCCATGTGAGCTTGAGGACAATGCATGTTCTTCTATTGCTGGATAAGTATTCTGTAAACGTCAATTAGATGCACTTGGTTGATGGTGCTTCAGTTCAGCTGCATCCTTCCTGATTTTCTGTCAGCAGTGTCTGTCCATTACTAATACAGTTCTTTTGAAGTCTCCACCTATAATAATAGAGTTTATTTCATCTTGCTGTTCCATCAGTTTTTGTCTCATACATTTTGCTGTTAGGAGTGTACACATTAAGGATTGCTAAGTTTTCTTAGAAAATTGACCCCTTTATCATTATGTTATGTCCCTGTTTGTCCCTGATAATTTTCCTTGCCTGAAGTCTACTTTGCCTGAAATTATTCTGTCTACTCCAGCTTTCTTTTCATTAGTGTTAGCATGGTATATTTTTCTTCATCCCTTTACTTATAATCTATCTTGCCTTTCTATTTAAAGTGGGTGTCTTACAGACAACATAAAGTCAATTCTTGTTTATTTATCCACTCTGTAGTTCTCTGTTTTTTTGTAGCATTTAATTCATTCACATTTAAAGTCATTATTTATTTAGTTGGATTAATCTCTCCTCTTTCTGTACTGTTTTCTATTCAATGAACTTTTTATTTGTTTCTCTTTTTTTTAATCTTTACCCTTTTACTACCTTCTCTCGTTTAATTGGGCATTTTATATGATTCTGTTTTCTCTCATTTCTTACCAAATCAGTAATACATCTTTTTAAATATGACTTTTAGCAGTTTCCCTAAATCTTGCAACATACATTTACAAATAATTCAAGTCCACTTTCAAATAAGATTGAATCATTTTATGAGTTGTATAGATACTTTATAACAGAATATTTCAAATTTATCCTTCATTCCTTATAACATTGCTGTCATTCATTTTACTTATTAATAAGCTATAATCACCAGTATACTGTTGCTATTATTATATTGAACAGTTATCTGTTAAATCAACTATGAATAAGAAAAAGAAAATGTTTTATTTCAGGTTAATTTATTCCCTCTCTAATGCCTTTCCTTTTTTTTACATAGGTCTCAGTTTCTGACCCACATAATTTTTTCTTTTTAAACATTAAACTACTTTAAACATTTTCTTTTTTCCCTGAGGAAGATTAGCCCTGAGCTAACATCTGCTGCCAATCCTCCTCTTTTTATTTTTGCTGAGGAAGACTGGCCCTGAGCTAACATCCGTGCCCATCTTCCCCTACTTTATATGTAGGATGCCTGCCACACCATAGCTTGATAAGCAGTGCATAGGTCTGCACCTGGGTTCCAAACTGGCAAATCCTGGGCTGCCAAAGCAAAACATACGAACTTAACCACTGAGCCACCAGGCAGGCCTCTCTTTAAACATTTTTTGAAAGACAGGTTTGCTCATGACAAAGTCCCTCACTTTTTATTAGTTTGAGAAAGTCTGTATTTCTCCTTCACTTTTGAAGAATAATATTCCTTGATGCAGAATTCTAGGTTGGTGATTTCTTCCTTTTAACATTTTAAATACTTCGCTTCCCTCTCTTTCTGCTTGCAATCTTATGGCAAAAAGTCTGCTAAAAATGTCTCACTTCTTCCCTCAAAGGTCAGTTGTCTTTCTGTGTGTGTGGGTGGGTTTCAAGATTTTTCTTTGTCTTTCATTTTCTGTAGTTTGAACATGATATGCTTATGTGAAAATTTCTTCATATTTATCCTGCTTTGAGTTCTGTGGGTCCTTGATCTGTTGTTTGATGTCTGTCACTACTTTTGGAAAATTCTTGGCCATTTTTGCCTCACATTATTTCTCTTTCATTTTCTTTTTCTTATCCTTCTGCTATTTCCAATACATGTAATTACACCTTTTGTAATTATCCCACATTCTCAGGTATTTTGTTCAGTCTTTTTTCATATTTTTTCCCATGCATGTCAGCTTGGAAAGTTTCTATTAACATATCTTCAAGCTTAGTCATTCTTTCCAGAGTTGTAGTAATTCTACTGATAAGCTCACAAAAGGCATTCTTCATTTCTGTCATATGACTTTGAGTCCTAGCATTTCTTTTTGGTTCTTTCTTAGAGTTTCCATCTCTCTGTTTACTTTATCCATTTGTTGTTGCATAGTGTCCACTGTTTCCACTAGAGCCCTTCACATATTAATCATAGTTATTTTATTTTATGTATTTTTTTTTCATTTTTATTTTTTTCGGATGTACATCATATTTCAAATTCTGTGTACATTACATCATGTTCACCACCCGAACACTAATTATAGTGCATCCCCTCACATGTGACCCTAATCACACCTTTTGCCCTCCCCCTCCCCCCTTCCCCAATGGTAACCACCAGTCCAGTCTCCAATGCTATGTGATTTTTTTTTTGTCGTTTTTATCTTCTACTTATGAGTGAGATCATATAGTATTTGACTTTCTCCCTCTGACTTATTTCACTCAGCATACCCTCAAGGTCCATCCGTGTTGTCACAAATGGCCGGATTTCATCATTTCTTATGGCTGAGTAGTAGTCCATCGTGCATAAATACCACATCTTCTTTATCCATTCGTTCCTTGATGAAGAATCATAGTTATTTTAAATTCCCAAGACAATAACATCAAAATGTCTGCCAATTCTGAGTTTGATTCCGTTACCTGGTTTGTCTCTTCAAATAATGATTTTTCTTGCCTTTTAGAATTCCCTCTAATTTTTGTTACATACTAAATGTATTATGTTGGAATAGTAACTGAGATAAACAGGCTTTTAGTGTAAAGTTTTATGTTTATCTAGCTAGGAGTTAGGCTATTTTTACTGCCTGATGTAACTGTAGGTGTCGGAGACTTCAATTTCCTCTAGTGTCTTTGATTTTTTTTTTTTGTCTCCTGTATTATCTTTTGATTTTGTATTAGTTTAGGTTCTCCAGAGAAAAAGAACTGGTAGGATGGGAGGTGTATATAGATATAGATATATAGATATATATATATAGAGAGAGAGAGAGAGAGACAGACATAGACAGACAGAAAGAGATTATTAAGGAGTTTATTTATTTAAGAGATTTTTTTAAAGGAATTGGCTCATACAATTGTGGGGATTAGCAAGTCCAAAATCTGCAGGGCAGGCCAGCAGGCTGGAAATTCCAACAAGAATTGATGTTGCAATCTTGAATCCAAAGGCTGGTGACTCAAGCAGAATTTTTAAGTCGCAGTCTGGAGACAGAATCCCTTCTTCTTTGGAGACCCCAGTCTTGTCATCTTAGCTCTCAAGGTTTCAATGGATTATATGAGGCCCACTGTCATTATGAGGTGAAGCAGTAATTTGCTTTACTCAGAGTTTACTGATTAATCACATCTAAAGTAGACCTTCAGAGTAACGTCTAGACTAGTGTTTGACCAGCCAACTGGGTGTCAGCCTCACCAAATTGAAGGATTCCTATAGATATCTTCTTAAACAGAATCTTAGCCTTGCAGTTCTGCCTGCTGTAATACCCTGTCACTTCTTTTAATGAGCTTTTGCTCCTAGGCTGTGATCTTCACAAGTGTTTCTCAGCTTCCCTATCCCCAAACTCTGCCACTTGGGTGAGACAGGAGAGCTAGAGTGGGCTGACGTTGGGTATTTCCCTTCCCCGAGGTACGTTAGGGTTCTGTAAAGCACTTTCCCCTGAAGGAAGTTATGGAAAACAGGATGCTGAGAGTGTTTCCATGTGTTTACTTTTCCTTAAGGAATACTTCAAGATGTTATTTCAAAATACACCAGCAAGGTAAGGTTTCTCATCAAATTTGGGAGGTTTTGGGCCATTATTTCTTCAAATATTCTTTCTGTCATTTTCTCTATCATCTCTTCTTCTCGTCTACTCATTATGCATATGTTGGCATACTAGGTGGTATCCCGCATTTGTCTAACACTTGGTCATATTTCTTTCTTTTTTTGTTGTTCCTCAGATTGGTGATCACTTTTCACGTGTTTTCAAAGTCATTGTGTCTTTCTTCTACCAGCTCACGTCTGATGTCGAAGCCCTCTAGTGAAATTTTTATTTCTGTTATTGAGTTTTTCATATCCAGAATGTATTTTTCATTGTCTTTCAGAATTCAATGTCTTTTGATAATCTCTATTTGGTGATTCATCTCTTTTGTATTTCCTTTTAGTTCTTTCATCGTAGCTGCAATTGGTTTTTTGAACATATCTACACTAGCTGATTAAAGGTATTTGTCTAGTAAATCCAATGCTTGCACTTCCCTATGGACAGTTTCTACTGACTGCTTTTTGCCTGTTATGGTCCAAAAATTGTTTTCTTGTGTATTTCATAATTTTTGTTATTGTTGAAAACAAGATAGTTAAAATAATATAATGTACCAACTCTGGAAATAATATTCTCCCTTCCTCTGATTTTATTATTGATGCTATTTGCTGTTGTTCTTGTTTGTTTGGGATTTTCCAGACTAATTCCATAATGTCTATATTCTTTGTTCTGCATATCTGCTGTAGTCTCTACTTGGCTAACCCCATAGAAGAGAGATACACTTAAACACCTTGGACTACTAATTTCTGGGCCTTTGCTGAAGGGCTCTGTATGTATGTGTGTTGGGGTACATCTTCAATGCTTTAGCCAGTAGTTTAAAACTGTGTCATAACCTTCACTTGCAACTGGTGTTAAACCTCAGGTTCAGGCAGAAGTTAGAGCTCCTTCAAAGGTCTTTCTGAGCATGTGCACAGTCTTACACATCAGCATGACCTCTTAGATTCCTAGGAATATGGTGGAGCTCTTTGAAGTATTTTAGTTTCCCCCTTCTACCCATTTTCCCCATGAGGCATCCACTAAACCAATGATTCATTTTACTAATGATTCTATTTGATTCTGTAGCCTTTGATAATTTTATCTTTTTCTAAGCTTTGTTTAAAACATTTAAACTTTGTTGCAATTAATATAATACTTGTTGTCTCCATGTTTCCAATAATGGCCCAGATAATGCACCTAAATTCCAATGTTCCTAGAATTGAATTATTAATCAATATAATATAACCATATATGAATTGTCAATATATTTATTCAAGGTCCTTATTCATTTTACATCTTTGAGTCTATTATTTTTAATCATAAGTAAACAGTAAGCTTCCTTTTAATATATTTAAACTTGGCCTCCTATATTAATTTAAACTTTTATTAGCTTTAGTAGAAAATTTTGTTTTAAATAATGACAGTTTAAACAATTTTCTAATACTTCACCTGTGTAGCTATAGGCATCTTGTTTTATTATAAAATTAAGTTTTTAAGTGTTATATGCAACGCCCAAGGAAAAAGTAATAAACAATTTATTCCTGATTAAATTAATATATTTTATTATGTTAGAGAAATAGCTTTGCCAGTGGGAATATATCATTACATGGGGCATAGGATGGCCCTCACTTTGTGGGAAAGTTAGTTTTGTTTGGAAGTTACATTTTTTCCTTTTCAATCAATATTTTCCTCCGTCTTTTGGGAAATTTTCAGCAATTCTGGATCACTGAATAAAGTGTTTAACATATGAGAAATAGTTAAACACAATTGACTTTCTTTAACCCTTCATATTATTTCATGTTATCTGGGACTCTTTTGTTAAATAACACAGCATTCTTGAAAAAAGTTGCTCATATAAACCAAACTAAATTTGACTTCACAGATCACTTATAAAAAGTGGAAAACAGATAATTTTCCAAATTCTTGTGTTTTTACATATTAAATCTGTTTTTTAAGTCCATATTTATAAGTAATCTAAATTAAACAGAAGATTGGAATGTTGATTCTGCAATATATTAATAGGTATCATGATAGAAGAAATTCATGGTAGGCAGTCAAGTGTGTTTTGGAAATGTTGGGTTGAAACAATGTTGAGGTTTATTTATGGCAGAAATTCTTAGTGCATTTGTAAAATTTTTAAAATACATTATTTTAGTTTCATCAACCTGCTGATTTTCAAATTGACCAAAAATACATCATATCATTTTTTTTCGAGGATGATTAGCCTTGAGGTAACATCCACTGCCAATCCTCCTCTTTTTGCTGAGAAAGACTGGCCCTGAGCTAACATCCGTGCCCATCTTCCTCTACTTTTTTTTTCTTTTTTTTAAAGATTGCCACCTAGGCTAACAACTGTTGCCAATCTTTTTTGTTTTTTCCTGCTTTATATCCCAACCCCCCCCCCCATCCCCCGGTACATAGTTGTATATCTTAGTTGCAGGTCTTTCTAGTTGTGGGATGTGGGACGCCGCCTCAACATGGCCTGACGAGCGGTGCCATGTCCGTGCCCTGGATCTGAACCCTGGGCCGCTGCAGTGGAGCGCGAGAACTTAACCACTCGGCCACGGAGCTGGCCCCCTTCCTCTACTTTATATGTGGGGTACCTGCCACAGCGTGGCTTGACAGTCAATGCCCAGGTCAGCACCTGGGATCTCAACCAGGGAACCCTGGGCCGTTGAAGGAGAAGATGCAAACTTTACCGCTGTGCCACTAGGCTGGCCCCTATCATATCATATTTTTATTACTGTTCTAGAATATTGCTAATTACTAGAAGACCTGAAGAGATCTGCTTTCAATGTCTTTTCAATTAATTCACAGAAGCTACTTAAATCAATAGTTCTAAAATGTATTCCAAAGTCAATTAATCAATTGAATTTAGCAAGCAAAAATATGGTGCTACATACTGGGTATTCCCAATTTCCCATTTTCCCCCAACACATCTTCTAGGGCAGAGAACAGCTTTCTTTACTCCAGGCCAACATATTAAAATATTTTGGACAATGATTTAACTGTGCTGGGTTTCTTCCAAGGTTTTTATCAAGATTTCAAGGGTATCAAGTTATGCTACAGGGTCTCATGTGAACTCAGGTTTTGCCCACCTCAGTAGTCTCATCTTGTGATCTGAGAGCATCTATTTTTTCTTACCATTTCATGCTCTTTTCTAACAACCTATTCATCATAGAAGAGCAGACAGCACACACCTCCTCTAGGTCCACTTCTGCTGAGGCCATTGCATCAAAGTGGGAACTAATCTCAAACTGATTTTTCCAATTGTCTCTCTGCCAAGTGCTGAGTAGTAGGGACTTTGTAATCAGACCAACTGTTGTCTTTTATATAGTGTGCAGAATGATTAATTTCACAAAACACATATGTATAAGGCTACTATATGTACTATATATATGTGTGTGTGTATATGTATATATGTTATGATTCCTTACTCAGAAGTGTGAAACACAGGGCAACAAGCAAAAGAAAAGGCAGGAGTGAGGCAGTTTTTCTCTTATCATTTTCTCATGTCATTTTCTTATATTATTTTATCTTTCCTTTTCTTTTTTTGCCAAAGTTATTTATTTAAAGTCATCTCCTGCCACAAGCAAAGGGATAGAAGATCAAGCTTACCAGACATCATTTGATACAAGAAAAGGAGATGAGCCTAAGGTCCCATACACTTTATTGGTTCATGTGCAGAGTAATGATCCAAATCTGTTCTGTGGTCCATGGTGCCAGGGAAGTGGTCCGGTTTTTTTTTTTATTCATCTTCATTGTAGGGCAGAAGTGGCTTTGCATGAGGGTTATGGAATAGAGTATGGTTACCATCTCCCCAGGGAAAGCACTTGGACCTGAGGAAGAGATAGGGGTAGGCAAAGAACTTAGGTTCTTACACTCTCCCTGTTGTGATTTCAGGAAGGCGGTCAGCATGCTGACTTCCACCCCGAGGAGCATGCAGAATATGAGGACTTCCATGTGCTTCCATGTGCAAGCTGAGCCCTCCTCGTTTGGGGCACACCTGGATACAGGCAGCCCCAGTTGTGGCAGGGACCCATCTAGAAGCCCCAGTAACTAGCTACAGTCTCCATTTTGACCTGGATTAAAGCTATCATTACCTCTTAATTCACACAATTACTGTAGAGAATAGAAAGAAAATATATATTCCCGATTAAAAATAGAACAATCAAATTTAAAATTAGTGTGATGACAGTGAATAGTACTATATTTCTTAGAAAATCAATGCAATGAAATACATATTCAGTTAATTTGCTCAGAATTCAGAAGAAAATAATAGAAACTAGGTATGATGAGAGAAAAGAGGAAGAAGTGGAAAATAAAATCCAATCTACATAAAATTGTAACTTCAGGGAACAGTCAGAACTAATAAAATATTGAAGGAAAAAGTACCTTGTTAGGAACCAGTCCAGCGGCATGGTGGTTAAGTTAGCACACTTTGCTTCAGCGACCCAGGGTTCGCAGGTTCGTCACGGACCTAGCACCACTCATCAAGCCATGCTGTGGTGGCATCCCACATAAAATAGAGGACGATTGGCACAGATGTTAGCTCAGTGACAATCTTTCTTAAGCAAATAGAGGAAGACTGGCAACAGATGTTAGCTCAGGGCCAATCTTCCTCACACATACACACAAAAAACACCTTGTTAATGTGACCGAAGAGCCCAGTTAAAAAATTTTAAAAACTTTAAAACTTAAAAAAAATGTAAGTTAAATTACAAAGCTCCAAAAGCAACGGGCAAAATGAATAAAGGGTCACCTCAGTTACTTTTGCAAATTACAAAGATTATTTTTTAATCCAAAAAGTGACCTATCAGTGATTTATTGGTTATTAGGTTCAGCTTCCTCCAACATTTCTGAAGACTCAAGTCAAGATGAAGCTGATAATTACCAGATATTTGATCTGATAAAAACACAGTGCCACAAAGGAAGGAGAAATGTCCTCTGCCACATGAGTAGATGGAGGAGGACTGAGGGGGAAAAAAACAAGAAAATCAAATCTTCACCTCACGAAACTGAGAATGCATGAAATGATGACAAAAAATTTGATTGACCACAGATATTCACACTCTGAGTTTTAAACCAATATCTACAGCTTTTCAAAGCAACCAAGTAGCAGCTGTCTTCATGGGGCCAGCTAGTGGATACCAAAGTTCTTTAATACATCCCATCTGTTACTACCATGATAAGTGAATGTTTTCAAGTGCTTAGACTTTAGAATATTGGTTAAAGAGACTGGAAAGTAGAAATGTGTTTTCTGTTGCCCAGGAAGTTAACATCTTCTGTTAAGTTTCTGTTTCCTCTCTGAGGACTACACTCCTCTTCATGGTAGCTAATTCCCTTTAAGAGACACAGCACCACCCCCCACCCACACCGTACCTGCTTTCTTCTATGATTTCTGTAGGGCACGAAAATTACAATAAGATAATGCAAAATACATATGTACATTTTAATTAGCAGAAGGTTGGTCTCCTTATAAATCTTAAAGTACATATCAAAATAAAATTCAGATGGAATAATGACTTAAATGTATGGAGCATAAAATTAGTGAAATAATATAGGAGAAAATTGAAACTCTGAGCTACATGATAAAAGTAGGCATAATGAAGGCCAGCCCTAGTGGCCTAGTGGTTAAGTTCAGCTCGCTCCACTTCAGTGGCCTGGGTTTGGTTCCTGGGTGCAGACTACACCACGTGTCAGTGGCCATGCTGCAGCGGCAGCTCACCCACAAAAAGAGGAAGATTGGCAACAGATGTTAGCTCAGGGTGAATATTCCTCAGCAAAAAAAAAAAAAAATATATATATATATATATAAAAAAGGTAGATTTGATTAAATATCAAAAATTTCAAAAAGTAAGAACAAATCTCATAGAGAAATAACTCTTGCAATGAAAAATAGTCAACATAGACCAAGAGATTTCATAAGACAAATAGAAGATGAATACTACATTGAACAAACGCCAGGAAATGACAATTCAGAAAAAGCAAATATATCAAAGCTCATAAATATAATGAAATGTTCAAACTGCCTAGAATTCAACAAAAAATTTAAAATAAAAGTAATATCAGTTTTGGTTTTGTTTATACATTAATTCTTGAAACTTGCTAAATTTAAAGTACTCAAATTGGTAGAATAAAGATTAAAAAAAAAGTTAAAATTTTCCTTTATTTCACTCTTTGCCTTTCCCTAAGGCAACATTGCTAACATTTTAATATGTTTCATTTTAGACAAACATTGGGCTAATGCTCTTTTTATTGTTTTCTATCTTGCTTTTTATTTGATAAGATGTAGAGACTTCTTTTTTCCATGTCTATTTATAGATTTATAACATTGGTTCTTATTATACATTATATAACTTAAAATTTAGCGTATTTTCAGGCTTTCAGAAACACTAGGAAATTAAAATTACATATTAGCTCTCTACTTTTGAAATTATATCTGTATTTTTTAAAGGAATAATGTGTGTCTATAGTACTTTTTGACATAACATTACATTAAGAATATTTTCCATATTATTGAATATTTTTGAAAGTATGTTAATAACTTAAAGTACCACATTAATTTATTAATTTATTACTATCCCTTTATTACTTGATATTAAATGTTTCTAATTTTTCCTATAAACATTCCTATACGTTCATGCTTGTCAATTGCTCTATTTCTTTAAAATAAATAATTATTATAATGCCATATAAATAAAGCATACTGTGGGTACTTGAAACCATAGAGAAAGCAGTACAGCTAAATGTATTAGTGTTTAAGAATGATAGGATCTGTAAGGGGATTTGAGGTAAATGAACCCAGTGATCCATTTTAAGAACCCAAAACTTAGCCAACTCATGGGATGGGGTACGGTTTTCTCGGCTGTGCATCAAAGTTCAACTTCTTTCTCAGAGTCCAGTTCTGCTGAGAAGTTGATCTCAAATAATCATCTCACACCCCAAATTCCATTTCAGCAGTTGTCTGAACTTTCAGAAAAACCCAACCTGCAAATATATCTATGTATTAAATGTGTAAACTTTTTCCCCACTTAACTACATATTCTGCTGTTCTATCTCATTAATTAGAGATCTCCCTTTCTCCTTTTTATAGCTGCATAACTGCAGTTGCATGGATGTACCTCAGTTTATTCCACCAGTCCCTACTAATGGAGAATTGGGTGGGTTGTTTACAAACTGCTGCTGTAAATAATACTGTATATAATCATGTAAACTACTAATTAGCATTTTAGCAAGTGTATCTCTGAAATTGATTCCTAGAATGGGTTGTTGGGACAAAAGGTGAGTGTATACTTATTTTGTTAGGAGTCATCGAATTCCCCTTCCATAGAAAGTGTACAAGTTCGCATTCCAAATAGTTAAGGATTTTCTTTTTTGAGGAAGATTAGCCCCGAGCTAACATCTGCTGCCAAACCTCCCTTTTTTGCTGAGGAAGATTGGCCCTGAGCTAACATCCATGCCCATCTTACTCTACTTTCCCTGTGGGATGCCTGCCACAGCATGGCTTGATGAGCTGTGAATTGGTCCACACCCAGGACCCAACCGGTGAACCCTGGGCCGCTGATGCAGAACATGTGAACTTACCCACAGTGCCACTGGGCCAGCCCCAAATTTCTTATATTCTTAAAAACATATCATCAAAATTTTAGATTCTGTCAAAGTGATAAGTGAGAAATTATATCTCACTGTCATTATATTATCAATTTATCTTTGTATGATAAATTTATCATTTTTCTTTTTCTGTAAATTCATATCTCTTATACATATTTCCATTTTTTCCCTCAATTTTTAAGAATTCATCATAGATTAGGGATATTTTCTTTTTCTCTGTAATTTCAATTGCAAGCATTTTTCCAGTTTTTCCTAGGTGTTTTTTTCATGCAAAGCTAATTATTATTTTCATTTTTATGCACTCTAATTTATCAATGCCTTATTTCTTTTGCATAGTGAATAATATTTTTAAAGTTTATCTACTTCCATTCTCACTCTATATATGAACTTATCTCTTTTACTGATGATTTTTTTTAATTAGAGCTGTGATTCATCTGGAAATTAGTTTCTTAACGCTTTGAAGTATGGATCCAATTTTGTCTTTTTAATGTTTCCAAATGGCTATCAAGTTTGTGCTTTCCATAGCATTTCTTGAGCTTCCATTTTCTCCAGTCTGTATTTCTGAATACTTTTTTAGTCCGTTCTTGCAGTCAGTTCCCTCCTTTTTCATAGCTTCCTGTTGTATAGGTATCCCATTTATGAGCTTTTCTTATTTTAATTTGTGTGCTTCTTTCAAAGCATTGATCATTTTCTTATCTTCTTTTACTACATTTTGAAATATTATGTCACAGTTTTCCTTTTATTTTGTGATGGCATCTTTTGTTGTCATGATCTCATGGAATGATGTTGGTTAATTTCATCATATTTTTCTGCCAGGATCTTCGTGCGGGTTTCAAATGTATTCCTGTTCTGCTGCTTGCATTTCAAAGAAGTGGGTTTCATAGTAGGTGTGATGGTTGATTTTATGTGTCAACTTGACTGGGCCACGGGATGCCAAGACATTTGGTCAAACATTATTCTGGGGGCGTCTGTTAGGGTGTTTCTGGAGGAGATTAACTTTTAAATCAGTAGACAGTGAAAGGGATTGCCTTCCCTAGTGTAGGTGGGTCTCATCTTAATCAATTAAAGACCTGAATAGAACCAAAAAAAAGGAAGAGAGAAATCCACCTGCTCCACTGCCTTCTAGCTAGGGTGTTGGTCTTTTCCTGCCTTTAGACTCGAACTGGCGTATGGCTGTTCTCAGGTCTCAAGCCGGCAGGCTTTCTACTGGAATTTACACCATTGGCTCTCCTGGTTGTAGGCCTTTGGACTCAGACTGGAACTACCCCATCGGCTCTTCTTGGTCTCAGCTTTCTGACTGCAGATCTTGGGACTTCTCAACCTTCATAATTAAGTGAGGCCATTCCTTATAATAAATGTCTTTCTTTAGTTGATACCCTATTGGTTCTGTTTCTCTGGAGAACCTGGAATAATACAGTAGATTTTGCAGTAGTAGGAACTTCTCTTGTAAGGAGTTGTGATGAACTTCATATTCTAGGATGAAGCCCTCTTCTATTGTTATCATTTAATCTTCAAAAATACGACCTCTTTGTACGTCCATGGCTCTCCATCTCAGGGTTAGTGTGATTCTAATTCTGTTTTCCTGCATGCCAGAGGGCTTGCCTTGTAATGATTCACTTTTATTGCTGTTATTTTGGGATATTCTTTTCTGAGATCTATTTGTTCTGGATCTGTTTACCCCTAACATATAAACATTCATTCTTGTCTGTTTATCTTCTCAGCATGGATTATGTTCCCAACAGTTTTTCTTCAGGATAGGTCTTTGTCTTTCTAAAAAAGCATGTTTGTGGTGCATCCAGTGATATCTGGGGATTTAGGCTGTCATGGTTTGATCTTCTTGCCCCAATGTGTTTCCCTGGGTCTGTTTTACATATGTCTGAAACCTGGAGCCTGCAAGCTTGTAGTATTGTTCTGGATACTTTTGAGAGAAAATTTTTGTTTGTTATTCTTGGGTCCTATGACCTGAATGGTTCTTCAGTGTTCACCTATCTCTTCTCATCTACCACTGGGTAGCAGCCGACCCAGCATGGATCTGACACTATTGAGTGGTTTGGGCATATTACTCACCTTCAGAAATTTTTGGAGGATTTCCTGCTATGCAGCTTCAATGAGTGTGTCATCTGTGAACCATTAATTTTGTTATCTCTTTTGGTCTGTCTGGTTTTTATGACAAGGTTTGGGGCGATTTAAAGAAATTGGTGAAATCTTGATTCTGTTGTTAGTGGCTCAGAAATAATTTTTTTCTTTTTTCTTCTTTATTTTGGTGAGGAAGATTGGCCCTGAGATAACATCTATTGCCAATTCTTCTCTTTTTGCTTGAGGAAGAATATGCCTGAGCTAACATTCCTGCCAATCTTCCTCCAACTTGTATGTGGGATGCCACCATAGCATGTCTTTCTTTATTTTTTTTTTTTTGAGGAAGATTAGCCCTGAGCTAACCGCTGCCAATCCTCCTCTTTTTGCTGAGGAAGACTGGCCCCAAGCCAACAGCCATGTTCATCTCCCTCCATCCCACATGTGGGATGCCTGCCACAGCATGGCGTGCCAAGCAGTGCCATGTCTGAACCCGGGATCTGAACCAGCAAACCCCAGGCTGCTGAAGCCAAATGGGCACACCCAACCACTCCGCCACCAGGCTGGCCCCCACCATAGCATGTCTTGATGAGCAGTGTGTAGGTCCATGCTTAGGATCCGAAACCATGAACCCCAGGCTGCCTAAGTGGAGCACACACACACAACCACTATGCCACCAGGCTAACCCTTCAGAAATAATATTTGATCTTTATTCATAATATTAAAGTTATTTATTCATTCTAGAAAATCCATTGACTTTATTATATATTTATATAGATTATAGATAAACTCAGGCATATATTATATATTAATGAATTATATCATATATTAGTTATAAATTCTGTGTTATGTATTATACAGTATGGATCATTCATTATACAACATATTTCACACACAACATATATTAAATAATTTAAATATGATTAATATTTTGCAATAGTATTTTATACAATTTTATGTGACCTTATGATGACAGAATATACTTAATTATGCACTCTCTCCCTCATTAGAATATAAACCATTTGAGAATTAAAATCATATTTTATTAATCTTTATACCACAGGTGACTAAAAACAATACTTGATGTGCACTAGGAATTAAAAATATGGTTAAAAAGTTTTACAGTTCAAATTTGAAGCGTTTTACTACTTAAACATAAATATTTTCAACTGTCAACCTAAAATCCAAGAATATAGTCACAAAATCAAGCAATTGCATGCTGGAAAAAGGAGTACCAAAAAAATTATAGACAACACCATCAAAATTATATTGCAGAAAAATATTTAAATTTCATACATACATCCCCATAGTTTAATTGATTTTTGTATATACGTCCATGATACTGTAATCATTTTTCTGCGTAAGACTAAAGTTTCCTGAAGAATTTCTAAAATAGTATAGAGATCAAAATATCTAACCTTTTACAAAGAATATTTTTTGCACAGACATTTATTTGTTAAGATACAGTAGCAGAACAACTTTGACACTCATTGTTCTCTCCAAAATTTCACTTTAAATATATTTTTGTGAGTGGTAGAAAATAAATATTTCACTTAGACATTAAAATATTTTTTTCCCAGATGCCATCCTACATCCAGTAACACACTAACGGAAACTTCCTTAATTGGAGTGCAGATTTGGGGAGATGATATTTTGGTAGAAAAAGCATCTTGTATCTTACAGAAAATTTTTCTTCTTATCTATTTTTAATATTCAGTATTTCTCAATATACAAATAAATGTATAGTAAATCAGTCCTTTAAATCCCACAATCCATATTAAAAAACTTTTCTGTGGAAAACTATAGTTTATGTCACTGTTTTAATGTGTTTCTTCACATCTTTGAAAGCGTATCTTAGATTTGACTGTGTGGTTCTGTAGTTCCTCACCATCCTGTAACTATTTTCCCCCCAGCATTTCATAGTGTTATTCCAATCCAAAATGATTGAAAGAAACATTTATGAATAGAACTATCTTAAAAGTGTTTGCAATTTTTGGTACAAGTACTTTTGAAATTTATGGATAGAAAGATCTGTAGACAAGTCTTTCCCATTCTTGGAGGACAAACCCTTGCTAATTTCAACAATTTATTTGACTTTCACTGCCCATTTCTTCCAGGCAATCAATTTATCTTTCTCTATGGAGTCTGTGAACAGGACTGCGTTGCCAATTGACAGGTGGCGTGCATTTCCCTGGTTAGCTGCCCCTTTGCTCTTTCTCCAGTGCTGTCACCAGAGAGAAATGACTCTAGGCCTTGGTAAAAAAAACCTTTCTGACAAATAGTGCCATACACGAGGATAGAGGAAATCACATGTCCAAAGGCAAACCTCCATTCGACTTCCTTCTTCCTCATAGGGTTTGTGCTTTGTATGACTGAGCAAACCATTCAGTATTCACAAAAGAACCTGAAGAAGAAACAACATACAGGGGCCAAAACAATGGCTGTTGACCTCTATATGCGAAATTTGTTAGATAGATGAAGATCATCTTTGGTACTCTGCTGTTCAGTTTTTCAAATTACGTTGGTAGAACTTTGTTTTTTCTTTTTCTTTCTCTCTATTTCGTGCCTAAATGTTCGAGCACTATCAAAACTTATCCTAATGAAAGAAGAGCGATAGTTACCTAGTGGAGAGGCTGGAGGGCTTATAGAGGCATCAATTTGAAAGAAAAGGTGTAGCATCAGTTTTGTTCAAAGCTAAGCCTTTAAGTCACTCTCTCTCTATCTCTCTTACTTTCTTTTCTCTCTCTCACAGAGATTTACCTGTCCATGAATACGCTGTGCATCCTCAGTGTGTACACAAGGTACTGTGTGACCTCCCCTGGTGAATTTTTACTGCATAAATCATTATAAATGGGCAATAAAATATATTGCTATTTAAGACATTAAGAATAGTGAATTAGCAATGGGGCACTTGCAAAAGAAAATGGCATTAATTCTCCAAATACTTCTACCTAGAAAATCTATTACTAAGAACAGATTTTGTAGTTGAAACAAATCAGAGGTTCTTGCTACTCTGGATCATTGTTGAGTTGTTCTTTTTGGTAGAATCCCATGGTTGTGTTCACATCAGTGTCTTACTTTTATCCCTTGATAATGCACAAGAGAAATATTATGTCTGTGTCTAAAGATCATATGCTTGCTTCAGATTAATTCTGCTCAATTCTTCATTGCTAGTGTTAAAATTTCTGGGCTTTCTCCCATGCATTAAGGTGGTCATTTCGTGCTTCTTAAATGTATATAGAGCATCTGCAATGTATTCTTCTGATATTTTGGTCTTACATTTTTATATCTTTCACTAGCAGAACATAAATAGCACGTTATAATTATATAATAACATTTTTTGCTCTTGTGCTATTTGTTTCATTTTGTTGAGTTTTAAGAGATCATATGATGCTTTGAGGCAAGGTAGATTTTCTGTCTGTCACTTAGGTTTGATAATTATTGACAAACAAGCTTTATATTATAAATGTTCTTGACAATGACAAACAACAAAGTTTATGTTTACAAATTAAATGTAATCAACTTGTCTTAAAGCAATACCACTATTGACTAGCTAACAAATACGCTAAAACAGCCTGATAAAATTCCATATTTATTATTTCTCCTGGAAGTCACTAGGATGGTATTCATTTAGCAGATTCAAAAGTTTCCATATATGAATTTTTAGTCAAATGATTTTTATTTTGTTAGAAATATGAATAGAATAATAAAAGTCATCTAAGACCTACAATGGTAAATTTAGATATCAAATAACATTGTTTTACTGGAAAAAAAATCTATATAGAATACCTGTGAACCTAAGAATCTTATTTTTATGTATCAAAACAAAATCCAATAATTTCTCATCATTTTACTACAGAAGGCATGGTACCTTACACATGTGTTTATATCAACTGAATCTACTTTTGGGAGAAATTAACAATCAACCCATTTATCCACTTTAAATTCTAACAATGCTTTTATTGGACATATTTTTTACAATAAACCTGAATCTTACGGCCACAGTATAAACCGATATATCCTTATTAGGTATTTCACTTTGAGTCTTCTATATTTCTTAAAAATATTAAAAGTGACTACACATAAGACAGGTAAAAGTAACCCTTACTCCAGGAATATTCTTGAAGCAGTGTAGTACCGTCGCTCTGTGTACTTGAGTCGGTCTGCTGGGTTTACACTTTGGTTTCATCCATTATTAGGTATGTCATCTTGGAAAAGTTAGGTGACTTCCTAAAATACCAGCTTCCTCATCTATAAAATAGGTATATCTAGTATGTCATTCATGGATTGTCGTGAAGATCAAATATGATAAGATATATAAGATTATTAGAACAAATCTAGGTGCACAGAAAACACACAGTGGGTCATAGGCAATTTGTGAGCCTGCCCAAGTCATTAGCTGTGCTTTTCCTTTCAGGATGGAGACAATCACCGAATAACACTCAAAGCTCTATTATTTTTTAGAGCTAAAACAAAATTCTAGTTGAGATTTTCTGAAGAGATAGCATCAGAATCTCTCATTTTCCCATATTGGCATCATTTCTTTGGCACAGGAAAGTTGATTCTTTCCTAACATGCACCTAACATACCTTGTTTGCTTTTTGAAAATTTATGCTACTATTAAACATCAAAAATTGTGTCACATGGAAATGCCTTCCTGGAAGGGCGTGCTGTTACTGTGAATCATCTGTGCTATCATTAGGTACAAAAGCTTTGAAGTAAGACCTAAAGCCAAAATTCTCACAGATGTTGCATGGAAATAAACTTCAAAAAGGATGCACGGTGCTCATTCATAGACAGGTACACATCTGTGACAGAGAGGAAAGAAAGCACGCGAGACAGAGACTGACTCACTTAAAGGCTTAGCTTTGAAGTAAACAGGCCCTAGGCCTTTTCTTTCAAATTGATGTCTCTATTTATATGGCTGCCTGTCTCGCTACCAGGTAACTATTGAAGTCTCCCTTTTTGAACTAATTTACATTGACCTCTTCCTTAACTCCCAATAGTTTCTTTTAAAGTGAGTTTTGTTTTCCCTAATGAGGATTAACTGTGAGCAGGGGTGACCAAAAGAAAATAAATTCCCTTTAACAAGCTATTCCTCTGCTTAAGCTGACAGTTGGAGATGAGGAGAGTCCAGGAATGCATAGAAAATCTTGAGTCTGCAGGTTTAAGTTGGAAATCCCATAAATGCAATGTATTTACATTTGCCACATCTTTCTTGATTAAGAAATGATTATATGCAAGACAATAAGGCTGCAAAATGAAGATAAACAAAGGCATAAAAAGCATGATCTTTTTTCTTTTCTTTTCTTTTTTTTTTTTTTTTTTGGTGATGAAGATTGTCCCTGAGCTAACATCTGTGCAAATCTTCCTCTATTTTGTATGTGAGATGCTGCCATGGCATGGCTTGATGAGCGATGTGTATGTCTGTGCCCAGGATCTGAACCTGCACACCCCAGGCCACAGAAGCAAGAAGTACAAATTTAACCACTATGCCTCCAGGTCGGCCCCTGGAATGGCCATTTTTGATAACTCTTGGGCCATGAATTAAACTCTTTCTCTATTTTGAATAAGTGTCCAAAATTTAGATCAAGTTTTACTTTAATAAAATTACTTGTTCTTTTCTTTTCATTTTATCAACTGATGGCTTAGAAGTACTGATGCCATCACAAAATGAAGAACAGGAAAACTAAACTACAAGTTAGAAAGCGTCAATCTATCAGTATTATAGCTTGATCTCTCAAAGCCTAAAGCTTACTCAGAACCCAAAAATAATTTCATCAAACAGTGCTATAACTGGAGATAAACAACCCAGTTCCCTTTGAGTTTTCAAGTTTCTTGTCTTCTATTATTAGTTTACCATATGACTTATTTTTCAAAAACCAAGTATCTATCAAATTTGTGTGCCACTAAATCTCTTTGCCACTTTGATCTTCATCTATGCTTTAGGGCAAAACAGCCTACACGATGCTCTGCTTTATGGAAATGTAGATTCTTTGCCCTTCATGTACAAGTCAAGCTTCCCTCACCTCCAAGCATTCTGGAACTGATCGATGGCAAGCCTGCCTCAAAAAGGCTTTTCTCTTTTTATCCTCGGTAAGAATATATCAATAAGTAGGAAGAGATGATGATGCTGCTGAAGCCTGTGAGCACAACTTCTCATTTCCTCAACTCTGCTGATGCTACCTCTGGCTCAGAAGTTCCATTTTCTCTGCCTCTATGGATGTGTCAGGATTGCTTTGACAGCAAGCCCCAAAGGCACATGGTAGAAAGTTTCTTGCTTTTTAAGCCTGCTTTTACTGCTCACCAGTTCAGTGCAGTGGCAGCTCTAATGATAACTAAAGAGCTGGTAAAACAATCCAGATCAAATTCTTAGTTAATTAAAAAAAACATTGAATACATCTTACTCTGAAGATAAAAGAAAATATATGATCTTCTGGTAACATTAATTACATCATCATTATTATTATTATATTTTATTTTAAAAGCTCATAAGCTTTGGGTCAGAAAAGCTTATGACCATCATGACTACAGAAATTAGAATAACCCTATAACCTCCTTGAAATTCAGTCATCTTACCTGTTTATTAGTTTGAACTCAGCTACAAATTGATTGGGGCAATCATATACTGATTAAGGTTTTATGATGTTTAAATAGCATAATATGTGTTCAAATTTAAGATTATGATAGACACAGAACTAATCACTCAGCAGGGATTTTTTTTTGTTTTGTTTTAAAAAAACAGACCCTAAACTCTTTCTGTCTGCCAGGTTGAATACACCTACCTCCAGAGCCCGCAGTTTCCTGACTTCTTCCTCTATTCCTATAGTTTTTGGTGTTTTATTGGCCATAATGAATTGATTCCCCAGTAAGATATGTCCATGCCATAATATCCATAACCTCTGACTATTACCTTGTATGGCAAAAGATGTGATTAAGGGTCTTGATGGGAATAATTTATCCTGGATTATCAAGGTGGGCCCTAAATGCAATCACATTTATCTTTATGAGAGAAACAAAGAGAGTTTTGAGGCAAACAGAAGAGGAGAGACACAAGCAGAAGAGGAAGAGGCTATGGGAGCCAAAGAGATTGCAGCAATGCAGCCATAAGCTAAGGAACATTTGGAGGAATCAGAAGCTGAAAGTGGCAAAAAAAAAAGGTGCTCTGCTTTAGCTCTTTGAGAGAGTGCCAATATCTTGATTTAGGATTTGGGGCCTCTATAACTGTTAAAAGATAAATTTATATAGACTTAAGCCACTCGATTTGCAATAATTTTTATAGGAACCAATGGAATCTAATACATTGCCATTTTCTCACTTTGAACGTTCTACATATGTTTTAGCAATCTTATCAGTAGATTGTTAGGACCTTGAAAATGGAAATCACACCTCATTCCTTTTGGTGTTGGATTCAGTACCTAGCACAAGTCCTTACACACAGCAGGGGCCAGAAGAAAATTTCCAAATGGATTAATGAATGCCACCATCAGTGAGAGAATTATTTTGGACACAGTCCCTATATACAATGATTAAGAACAGATTGGTGAAAAGTCATCAAGATTGACCAATTATCTAGCAGTGTATCTTTTGGGGAAAGCGTGAAATGAAACATGCATTTTTACACTGAAGAAATAAAAGAGTGACATAGTAAATAACTGTGATTGACAAATCTAAGAGATGAATTGACAATCCACAAGAGGAATTAGTAACAGAATTTTTGTGTATTATGTTGATTGCACTTCTGGCTTCCAGTTCAAATTATAAGGAGCTTGGAAGTCATCACTCTCTTCCTGACAACAAGACAAAGGATGAATAAACTGAAAATCAACAACGCTTTAGAGTCATCAGAGAATTGAAGCCACAAGACAAACTGCTGTCCCTAAAGCTGGAGAGAGAGGTGAATAGAGAGAATCAGTTTATTGTGAGTATGAGCCCAGAAGTGGAATAGAATTCCATCACTGGTGCCAATCCCAGTAGGAACACAAACTTTAATTGACAAGTTGCTCGGGGCTCAATGTGTACTAGCTCAAGAGTTAAAATTTCCATGTGGCCCCAATCTTTCATGAGTTTTACCTCCAGGAGCTCCATCAGGTTCTCACTGTGAAGACTGGAGAAAAATCCTCTCATACTTTTGGCAGGAGGGGAGGAAAAGTCACTATTTTGAAATATGTGTGAATGGATTCTGTTCTCCTTTATGAGGCCTGCCCTTGAGGGAAACTGTTTTATCAGAGACTATTGTTTGGGATTTATCTATGCCTAACCTACCTGGCAGAAGGGAACTACCCAACTCCAGCCCTCTGGCTCTTTGAAATAGAAGATGGTAGATGGTAGAATGCATGTTTTAGGAAATGAAAGTGTAATAAAAGAGTAATAACTGTTTTAGATGGTCAGAGAAGCTATCACTCAGAGTGAATATTTAGGGAAATCTTGGCCATTGACAACCAACTTGATACAGAATCCCAGAAAGTTTCAACACCAAGATCCATGAAAATTACTGGTGGATACACTACAGAAAAATTAATGTTAATCAAAAATAGGAAAGCATGAAGATGAGGAAACAAAGGATGCAACAGAGTAGAGGAAGACCTGAGTCAAAGATGAATGGAAGTCCAAGGAGGAAGACTGTGCAGCAAGACTAGAGAGCAACTAGTCCGAACAGGAACATAAGAACCCTCTGCAAGAAAAAACTATGATCAGGAAAACATCTAATTCTAAGAGTAGAATAGAGCTGCTGGATCATTTGGGGAAAACTTAAAAATAGGTACAGAAAACAAGGAAAAGGAAGAACTCTAGTAATCCTTAGCTCCAGGAAAACACAAGAGTGTATAGGAACAACATTTAATCACGTGTGGGACTGGGTCATGCTGTGAACACACTTTGCATGTTATTATTTTTCTCTCTGTTTATTTATTTGCCAATTCCGTTAAGCAAAAGGAAGAAAAGAACAGTTATTTGTGTTTCATATAGGTGAATGTTTTTTAAAGAGTAAATTTCTCTTTATCCAAACTCGTTTCATTTTTTTCCCTTTGATCTCTCTCCCACCTCATTACACATTTCTCCTCTTACAGTCTCATCCCTTCTTAAAATATAGAGCTGATTTTCTTCTAAAGAATACACAATACGTACGTGGATGGAAATTAATGGGGATTATCACCACAAAAGCAAGGATAGGTATTACTTCTGAAGGAGGAAAAAGAAAGTGGAAAAATAACATAGAAATAGGCTTTCTGAACCGCCTTTTGTATCATCTTCTCTTCCATTATGGCACATGCCATTTTTTCCTCTTCTCTATGTACACCTAGATTCCGTATCATTTCAAATCCATTTTTCTGACACATTATGTTCCAGCATAGTGCCATTTTTCTGTTCTGAAACTGATTAGTTATTTCTTATTTTTCCTTGGGTCTCACTTTGATTCTCCCTCTGTTGGGAAAGAAACCACTTCGAGCAATCCATCATTGTGCTCTTAGAATAGTTTTCCTTGGGCATTGCTTGAAGTTCTTAGCTTAATATGGAAACAAATATTCATCTAAATTATGTAGTTGGCCCTAAAAATGTAAACTAAAGATGGACTAAAGTGTATAATATTTGATATCTTCAGAATTCTCAGCTCAAGCTTGTAACACTTAGGAAGATGTTATATACCAATCTTCCTTGTAGAATATATGGTCCTAGAAATTCTACGTCAATGATAACCAGCATATTACTAGTAACTGACGTATGCATACAACCACTCTTTGAGACCTATATTATTATTATATGCAATTTACATATGAGGAAATAGAGACTTACACGAGTAGTTGCTCAAGATGACATAGTTAATAAATAAGGGAGGGTGCTGAAATTAAAACACACACGTATTTAAAACCACACCTATTTAAATCCAAATTTGATATATATTAAATATTGATAGATATAAATATTTATAGATATTGATAATCTGTTACATTTCATGATAATTTACATTGTATAATATTTACTTGATTTTCAGTATTTTTTTAGCCTCATAATAGGCTGGCCAAAAGGAAATAAAGATAACTTTTCTATTAGAATGAAGTTCTATTGTTTTTTTAACCCACGATGTAGAATTGAAGACTAAAATTCAAAAGATCAATAACGTATGCACAATAATGGATGGTACTGATTCCTTAACTTGTCAAAAGTAAATATCTTGGTATAAGCCTGCATAAGATTTAATTGTTGGCTCAAATAGATCCATTCCTACGAGCAGTGTAAAGCATTTTCACTGACAGGCACGGAGTCCCTGTTATTGAATTCTGCTCAATAGCTAAAGAAACAGTCATCAATTTGGTGACTTAAACATTTAATTTTCTAGAGACATCAGAGTGAACACCCCATGGAATGAGAATTGTGTGCACAATTGCAATTTGTATTGCAAACAACCAAACACTGCAAAGTGACATAAAATAAGGTTTGCATGAACTGAGATATTTAACACGCTCTCGACAGAGAATGTCCAACATTGTAAATATCATTTTTCCCTTGTGGAAATATATATTTAATACAATGTAATAAAAATCTCAATGGGTATTTTCATACTTAATCAAATAGTTTAAAATTTAGTCTGGAAAAGAAATTTAGGATCATTTACTATACTTTCACCTTTTTTAGTGTATGGCCCTACCACACCAGCTCTTCTTTATTGAGATTTCCAGTCCAGTGACATTTCTACTTCCTTCCATCGATAAGACTTATCTTCTCCTCATCTCTATTTCTCTCTTTTAAATTCCTTGGCTTCTGATTCCAACCTCTCTCTTTCTAGTGCTTGAGAAATTGTTTTGCCTTTTTATCGTTCAGAGCCTCAGCCCAGTACACTTATTTCTGGCCATATTCTTTAAATGGCCTTCCCCAGGCCTGTGCCAGCTGTGGGATTATATAGAGAAAATCCTGGATCCAGCCAGGTGGAGAGCCTTGTGAATTGCTGCCTCTGGTTGTCTGGCAAACCCACTCTGTCCCTCCGCTCACTCATCCTCACAATCACTAGGAGGGACAAGATCAAAGTTTTTTACTCCTTTCAGACCTTTCAGAGCCCCATGTTCCCCTTCATTTGAAGGTGACAACATTTTTCCACCTACTACACAGAAAAATAGAACACATTAGGAGATTACCTCTTCAAGCTCATAGCACCAAATCCCCAAATATTCCCACCTGGAACACACAGTTTTTCCCTCCTCTCACATACTTATATATCAAAGGTCATCTTCTCTACTAGTGCCCTGAATATGACAGTGTCTTCAGGAAGCTTATAATATCCACCACTCATTATCTTATATGAATTGCTAACTCCCCCTGTCCACTGGACACCTTCAACAGCTTTTAAAAATGCTCATGTATCTCTCACAAAGAACATGTTTTTTAAAAACCCCTCAAAATATATAAAGGGACTCTCTGTGTTATCTTTGCAACTCTTCTCTAAGTCTAAAATTATTTCAAAATAAAAAGTTGAAAAGAAGACCCTAGAATTTTACCTCCTCTCACCAATATTAGCTTAATGCTCTACTCCTTTTCTTTGACAAACTTTATGAAAAAGTTTTTTCCTCATTTCCAAACCCTTCCAGATTTTATGCTTAATGCCCCCAAAGGACCAGACCTATGATTTTCATCCAAAGAATCTGATCAGCAATTTTAGACGCAACTTTTTGATTTAGTGGTGAAGTACACATAGTGTTATATTAAGAACCTGTCGCGTTTTTTAAGTTTGATTGCCAGTCAACAACTGTGATATCAGCACATGCTCAAATAATACAAGAGATCTCACTTAGGTATGACAAGAATTACACTTGGAATAAACAGAGCTGAAAGAGGACAAAAACAATAATTAAAGAAAATTTAAGTCTGATGATTTAAAGTAGTTCCTATGTTGCAGACAAGAATTTGGTGAAAAGTTATTAAAACTTAGATAAATTCCAGTTCAAAAAATCTTTAGTTAGAAAAACTAAACAAGCTAAATAGATTAATGAGGAGAGAGAAGCAGAAGCAACACTTAGGATTTTTATAGGATGCTTCTGTATAAAGTGGATATCAAATGTGAATAAAGTGAAAATAATGGGACTAAAAAGAAAACCATATTATTCATCAGGCATTCATATATAGAGGCAATTAAAAAATATTTTCAAATGTACAATAAATATAAACTTTGGAAAGACTAAAAAAAAAAAGAAGGCTAACTTATCTGTGGAAAAATATAAAGCTATCTAAAATACATAAAACCGGAGACCAAGAAAAACAGTGGGAACAGCAGAAAAATCATAGACACGTTTAAAGAAACAATGGTCATTTTTTTTCCCAAATTTTAAGAAAACTTCACTGTGAAAATATGTTTAGTTGACTCAAATCAGGAAAAATTAATGAAAACTATCAATTATAATGAAAAAATTCGTTTATACTGGTAATAAAAAGAAAATCTTAAAAATAGCCAGAAAATAAATTAAAGCCACAGTAAGTACAAAGCTACCAGTATTCCCAAAACTTGATCAAAAAGTATAACAAGACAGATGTCAAAGAAACAATATCTTTAAAGCGCCAACTAAAAACAAAATCTAAAACCATAATTACATGTCCTGGGAGGGAAAAAAATGCCAAAAGTAAAGGAAATGCATTATTCACATGAAAAACCATGAAAAGTTCTACAGACAATACTCTCACTTATATTTCAACTTAGCATTTGCACATTCTTTCTATGGTGGAGTCCTTCTTTAACACCTATTAATATCAAAGATAATTAGTGGATTGAGGAATGCACTTTGTGAAATACTGAGCTACATTATAAGCCTTATGAAAATATTTTTTAATAAAAGTTAAGGACCCTAATCAGGAATTCTTCATGCCAAACAAAATAATATAGCATGGTAGGGAAGGAAGAAGTCACTTTTTCTTTAATAAGCAATTCTAAACTGCTCAAATACATAAGCCCATGCATGCAGATACGTGAACCTCCAAATCAAATCTATAGATGGAGTGCAAGTTGGACAATCTAAGGCATAATTACAGTGCTCAGTCCATCCTAGGACTAGTGAAGCATAAGAGAAATAGTTGTGCATACACACAAATCTGTCATCTTTACATAGCTGCATTGGAATTTTCATGTGTGACACTCCGTCAAGGTTGTAAGCATAGGGGAGGCAGAACTATTCCTCTACCCTTTATGTCCTTTGGCTGGTCTAAGAATTAAATGAACATGAGATGGAATAAAAGGAGAAAATCAAACAAAGTTTAATAACATGTGTATATGGGAGAAACCCAGGAAGACTGAGTTAACTCACCAAAATGGTGGAAGCCACTACCTTAGAAATTATCTTCAGCTAAGGACAAAGGAGGATGTTGGGGGTAGTGGTCTGGGACTTCAAAGGGGAAGAAGGCAATTTACATCGAGATGGAAAGGCAAATGTTTGATAAACAAATGTTGACCATGCCTTGCAAAGACAGAGAGATTGAAAGGACGTTGATTAAAAGGCTCTTGTTAGGTTCCTCCCTGCCTATCACACACTTAGTTTATAGTGTACTGTAGTTGTCTATGGTGATAGCTCCTTCCTGGAACAGACCTTGTATCTTAAATTCTTTTAGGCAGTTAGGGGGAAGGTCAAAGTTTCTTTAAGAGTGTTTTGTTCTTAAAAATTATCAAGCCAAAGAGACACACTTTGGAGTGGCAAATTCTGATCCCCTACATAAAAAAAATCACATATAACAAGAATATTAAACACAAGATATACATATTTAGACCTCAAGGTGTGGTTAAAGTTAGATTAGATTCACATGATAGGTCATAAATGACAGGTTGAGAAGTTTAATGTTACGTATTATTTACTGGAATTTATCAAATTATTTTTATAATATTTTCATAAAATATTTATAATTTTTTAACAAAATATTTTACAATGTTTTATAAAATATCTATTGAAAATGTAAGCTTGATAATTAAGAAAAAAATCAAACTAAAAAACAGCCAATGGTATCATTAAAGGCCTGTTCATAAGCCTCAACCTGCATCATTATTATTTCTTCCCTGAGAATAACCAATTTGCAAAGTGATTTGAACACTTTACAGATGATATTGGCTTGTTCCAGAAACAAAGTATCCGAAAATTAGTGCTAAGTCAATAGTTAGAAATATTTACAATAATTAGATACTGGATCATCATTACAGATTTGCTTATAAGGGTAACAATTGAGCAACAGCAACAAATGAGTAATTACCCATAAGTAATTACATAAGTTAGAGTATATGTTACAGTATAATACAATATATCCATTAAAATGATGTTGTGGATATATTTAGTAGTAAAATTTCTTTATGATAATATTATTAAGAAAATTATCGGGTGGAAAACTACTATACAAAATTAGTATCATTTTTATTTAAACATTTCTTTGTATACCTTAAGAAAATAAAATTGTACAAATACAGAGCAAAAATATGAGAGTCGTTATCCAATAGTTACGAAATAGCAAACAATTTTTAATTAATTGTATTTGCCAATCTGTATTTTCTAGATTTTCCACTATGGATGTGTATTAGTTTGAAAAGAATGAAAAAAGAAAAAAGAAAAGATGCTCATTTTAGAAAGATTTTCCTCACAAATAATTTTAAAATGTGTTAGAACTTAAAATTCTTATGCTACACTGATGTTATGTGCATAAGAATGAATTTCATTTTAGCAAACCTTGTCAAATATCTACTTTATGCTCTGTGCCAAGATCTTCGCTTTATAATAGCTTTGTTTTATGAAGCCAGACCTTTCAAAACATCAGTAACTGTGTCTCTTAACATTATCCTAATGCTTGTATGTAAGCAATGATTAATTATCAGTTTAAAAATCAATGGATATAAGAAGCAAGTTCTCCTTCCAATGATTGCCAATCACATCAACTCTGCATAATACATTGTAGTGCACACCTGTTATAAGGTGCTGTGGTGGTTAATGTAATTTGCCAATTTGACTGGGCTGAGGGATGCGCAGATAGCTTGTAAAACATTATTTCTGGGTGTATCTGTGAGGGTGTCTCTGGAAGGGATTAGCATTTGAATCAGTAGTCTGAGTGAAGAAACCTTGCCGTCACCAATGTGGTGGTGGGGCATCATTCAATGTATTGAAGGCCCAAAGAGAACGAAAAAGTCAGAGGAAAGGCAATTCTCACTATCTCTTGCTGAGACATCCATTCTGCCTTTGGCTATCAGAGCTCCTGGTTCTGGGATCTTTGGACTGACTGAATTCTACGAGCGACTTTCCTGGGTATCCAGCCTGCAGACAGCATATTGTGGCATACCGCAACCTCGCAAATTGTGTGAGCCAGTACCCTTGATAAATCTTTTATATATCTCTATATCCTATTGGTTCTGTTTCTCTGGAGAACTCTGGCTAAAACAGATGCCATCCATAAATACCTTCCTCTCTAAAAAAACTTAAAGTCTTAATACACATGTATATTTTGCCTATTTTTCTGAAAATTGTACAAGCATTACAACTAATGAATTCCATTTATTAGTATTTAGTACAAGAATTGGTTATATTTCATGTATATTTTAATCTATTATATTTCATGAAAGTTTTAGCTTGGAATCAATGCTTTACAGGAGAGAATACATTAAATGAAAATTGCTAAAAATTTTCAACTAGTGAAGTTAAAATATGGTTCTAGGTTTCTCATTGTCAGTGTTGGAAAATAATACAGAACTTTTAAGCAAACATCACAAATCGAAATATTTGATTTCACAGTCTATAATAACTACTGGTTATATTTTCTAAAACTATTGTTTATATATACTTTGTGAATCTGATGCTATGTAATATCCTGAGGAAAGAAGAGGTATTGCATCAAAACGCTTTAAGAAATCTGGAACTAAGTATATTTGTAGTGTTCACGTGAAGACAGTTAACTCCCTGAAGCTGTAATATACTTTCATTTAATATTTTAAATGCTTTGCTCAGGAGACTCCTTTGAACTGAAGAGAATAATAATTGAATTATAATTGCAAGCCTTTATAAGCCAAGATACATTTACTCTCTATGTGTAAATATTAGAATAAGACATTCAGTTGAGTTTTTTCTTCAATTTTACGGAATATTTTTAGTCCTATAAATAGAAAACTAGCTACCAGATATATCTTAATAAAGAGTAGAAACATGTTTTCCATTATTAAGGATAATGAGTAATTTACATATATTAATTAAGAAAAAATGTAGCTAAAAAGGAAGGTTGGCCTATAAAGCTACAAATTCATTTCCACCAGATTTTGGTTTCTTTGTTTGTCTGTTTTGGTGAGGAAGATTGTTCCTAAGCTAACATCTGAGCCAATCTCCCTCTATTTTGTATGTGGGATGCCGCCACAGCATGGCTTGATGAGCAGTGTGTAGGTCCATGCCCAGGATCCAAACCAGCAAACACTGGCCGCAGAAGTGGAGTGCGCGAAGTTACCCACTATGCCATTGGGCCAGCCTCCGGATTTTGTTTTATCTAGACTCCATTGTTATACTCCCATTCATTAGTTTTATTGAAGTTTTTCCAAATTTCAAGACCATTCACACTTACTAATCTTTTTAGGAATCTTTTTATTTTGTTTTTACTACTGATTTCTCTGCTCCATGAATAACGATAGTATTATTTATTAACATTATTATTAAATTTTAAAGGTGTAGTTAGTTAGCAGTACTTGGGGTATTCAAAATCAATGTGTTAAAAAGTTTATATTTTTTCATATATTTCACTTTTTTTCATAAAATATATAAAACATTACGATAAAGTCAAGGACTTATTTTATTACTCTCCTATCCCATTCATTTCCTAACTGCCATAGGCAGCTGTTTACATGCTTTGGGCTTGTGTCCCTTTTATCTCCTGTTCTATCTCTAACCACCTGCTTCTCCATCTATGTATAATCTATATATCTAAACGACTATCTACAAAACCAGTGCAGACTTTACATAGTCACATGTAAATCTTTGCTCTTCTAATGGACAGTGAATTCATCTTCAGGTGGTGCTATTTTTGTTTTAAATTTACTTTTTTTTATTCCTAGTGAGATTAAGCAAATTTTCATGTCTTTTGAACATTCTGGTTTCTGTTATGTAAATTATTTTTAAAAAATCATTTGTTAATTTTTATCAGCAGTTGTTTGTCTTTTTCATATTACTAAAAAATCTTTGAAAATAAATACTGGATGGCAATTTGTTTTCTGTTTTATATTTGAAAATATCTTCTAGCATATATTTAAACATCTGTGGTATCTTTTATCATTAGAAACCATCATTCTGTTTAATTTGGAAAATCTACTTATCTTTGAATATATTTTTCTTGTTGAGTATTGTTTCATTCATCCTTATATTAGGCCTAAATTTAATATTCTGTATTATTTCTGATTTTTTTTTTACTTTTAGGTTTTTAATTAACCTGACGTGTATGTGTGTGTTTTGTGACTCCAATTATGTTTTTCAAAATAAAACCAATACATAAAATGTAATGAGTAATATCTAATAATATCTGTTGGTATAAATATGAACAAGTTGCAGGTATGATTAAATCTGTTTGATGCTCCTTATTATTTTTTCAGTGTTTCTATTTTTGTTAATGTGTATTTAACTAATGTCCTCAAGTTTCATTCATGTTGTAGATGTGTCAGAATTTTCTTCTTCCTTTTTAATTCTGAATAATATTCCTTTGTATTTGTATGCCACATTTTTTTTTTTTCACTCATCTGTTGATGGACAGTTGGTTGCTTTCAGCGTTTCAGAGCGCTGCTCTGAACATGAGTGTACAAATAACTCTTCAAGACCCTGCTTTCAATTTTAGGGGGTACATACCAAGAAGTGGAATTGCTGGATCATATGGTAATTCTATTTTTAATTTTTTAAGGATCTACCATAATTTTTCATAGCAGGACACGGTTTTACATTGCCACCAACAGTGCACAAATTTCCACTTTGTCCACATCCTCACCAAGAGTTGTTAGTTTATGTTTTGTTTTGTTGTGTTTTTCATAGTAGCCATCCTACTTGGTATGAAGTGGTATCTCACTGTGGTTTTTGTTTGCATTCCTTACTGATTAATGATGTTGAGCATCTTCTTATGTGCTTATCGGCCATTTGTGTATCTTCCTTGTAGAAATCTACTCAAGTGTTTCTATTTTTTAATCAGGTTGTTTGTTTATTTGTCATTCAGTTTTAGGAAATCTTGGTTTTCATTTCAAAAAGGTCCTTGTAGAATACAAAAGATATATATATATATATATATATGTATGTATTTAAGGTAATGTTTTAATATGATGATAAAATTTATATAACCACATTTAAATTGTATGAAAATGCTATTATAATCCAATGGAACACTAAATTTTCAAATAAAATAGTAACTGATATCCAAGCAGATACACCGAAAATATTTTCCTCAGTCACTGACTTACTTCAACTTTTGGTAAAGAAATACTGAATGCATTCTGTGATAAAAAAAGTTTTTTGTCAAAACTCATGGGCCACTAACAAATGTAATATACTAATTGTCTTTTATCTTACTTTTTTCCCCCTCAAATATATTGGGATTAAGGTAAACACTACAAACATATTCAAGTATAATGATAAGATGGCAAAAATTTGAATGTTGAAGAAATATTTCTAAAATAAAGTGAAATACAAAATATTTATTGAAATATTAGATTTCTAAGTTGTTGAAATTTATTAATACAAACAAAATGAATTCATGTATTTGAAAGCAAAAATTACATTGATCCTTATACCAAAGAGTAGTGTCTTTGAAAATACCACTATAATAAAAGAATTATGAAAAGGTAATAAAATGAATTCAAAAATGTATACATTTAAAATGATGAAGGCGAAATGCATGCAGATATAAAAATTATAAAATAGTATATTTAATTTGATATAATCACAGTCTAAGTCTCAAGTAGATGATTTGACAAGACAATACAAAGTTCAAAAGAACTGAGTGAAACAGAAGAAAACCTGTGTAGAGCCTGTAGTGGATAGAGTCAGAAAACTCGAACCAAACCAACTAAAGTATAAAACCAAACAAAAGCACAGTCCATTTTAGGACCAAAAGTTTAGATTTGGTGCCAAGACATTGAAATTTAACTGACCTCAACAAATTCCTAAATTTTACATTCAGAAATGTTTTATTTTTACATACTCAACAGCAAGCCTACCCCAGCTGCATTGAAATAAAAAAGAGCTTAGAACAATTAGTTAAAATAGGAAACTGTCAGATGTCTTTCATTGTTACCATCATCCATCTGTGAGACACATCAAAAATTACACTTAATTTGAGGCCACATTTTCCAACTGATTTCCCCAATGGAGCAAATTTGACATTTATTACTATGCAACTATTATCAACAACATGGAAATGTGTATGGTCTGGTGGTTAAGGATATAGGTTTCCAAACCAAAATGACTGGTTAAATTTTTACTTTTCCACTTATTCTCCATGTGAACTGAGCAGATTTCCTAAATTTCTAAATCTGTATAGTCTTTTTTTTTTCAATCTATAATATAGGGACCATGATGATAATAAATGGCCACCTTTCATAGAATAAAACTGTGAAGATTAAAAGAGTTAGCATACATGAAGTGATAGGTATTCTAAAAAGTTTATGGTAAAAAATCAGATGTAGAAGAAAAGATTGACTAACACAGCACGTTTTGGGGTGAGAGTGGGTCTAAAGGCTTGGTCTACCACTTAATTATGGGCTAATTGCACTGTAAATTGTATGTTGATATTTAAAATGGGGATATTGTTATTAATATTGTGTGTGTGTGTGAGAGGAAGATTTGCCCTGAGCTAACATCCATTGCCAATCCTCCTCTTTTTTTTCTGTTTTTGCTTAAGGAAGATTAGCCCTGAGCTAACGTGTTCCAATCTTCCTCTACTTTGTCCATGGGATGCCTCCACAGCACGGCTGATAAGTGGAGTAGGTCCACACCTGGGATCTGAAATTGTGAACCCAGGCCGCTGAAGCAGAGTGTGCAGAACTTTAACCATTGGGCCACAGGGCCAGCCCCCTAAAATGGGGATATTATTTATTTCATTTCCCAAGGATAATAATGAAGTTTTATTTATTTTTATTTTTATTTTTTTTGGATGTATATCATATTTCAAATTCTGGATACATTACATCATGTTCACCTCCCGAACACTAATTATAGTGCATCCCCTCACATGTGACCCTAATCACACCTTTTGCCCTCCCCCTCCCCCCTTCCCCAATGGTAACCACCAGTCCAATCTCCAATGCTATGTGGTTTTTTTTGTTGTTGTTGTTTTTGTCTTCTACTTATGAGTGAGATCATATGGTATTTGACTTTCTCCCTCTGACTTATTTCACTCAGCATAATACCCTCAAGGTCCATCCATGTTGTCACAAATGGCTGGATTTCGTCATTTCTTATGGCTGAGTAGTAGTCCATCGTGTATAAATACCACATCTTCTTTATCCATTCTTGCCTTGATGGGCACCTAGGTTGCTTCCAAGTCTTGGCTATGGTGTATAATGCTGCAATGAACATATGGGTGCAAGTATCCTTATGCCTTTGTGTTTTCAAGTTCTTTGGAGCAGTGGAATTATTCCAAGCAGTGGAATAGCTGGATCATATGGTAGATCTATCCTTAATTTTCTGAGGATACTCCAAACTGCTTTCCATAGTGGCTGCACCAGTTTGCACTGCCACCAGCAGTGTACAAGGGTTCCCTTCTCTCCACACCCTCTCCAACATTTGTTGTTTCCTGTCTTGTTAGTTATAGCCATTCTGACCAGAGTGAGGTGATACCTCATTGTAGTTTTGATTTGCATTTTCCTGATAGCTAATGATGTTGAGCATCTTTTCATATGCCTGTTGGCCATCTGTATTTCTAATTTGAGTAATTTAAAGGGCTTAATACAGTGACTAGTAAAGAAACGGAGTCAATGTCAACTACTGTTTTACTAAATAAAAACCAAAATAGTGTTCTTGTTTTAAACAATAATGTATACATTATTGCTTTGTTTTATTTACTTTTAATTTACTTTTATTTACTTTCTCACCTCTGAATTTGTTGTTGTTGTCGCAGTATCTTCCTTCTATACACCTGCATCTCGCCTTCACCACAAACTCAAGTCATGTCTCACAGTCATGTCCAAGCTGTGTGTGTACATGCTTGGTTGAAGGGTGGAAGAAACACACACACACACACACATTTAAGTATAAGACAGAATACTTGTGTGTACACATATTTAGTGCCTACAGATTCGGGACATATTCATCAAATTATATTTGAATTCTTCCTGAGGCACGTCATGGTAAATATGACATGATACTCTATTTAGGCTGTGACTTGGAATTATTTTTCATCCATTCATATACCAGTATGATTAAGCAGCCCTACGGTATGTCAGTTTGATAGATTTTGTACATTACTAAAATTGTTACTTATTTTATATTCCCTAGTTTTTTCCAATTGTTTTATTGTTTTAAAACACTTTTAAATATTTAGAAGAGATTTATAGGCAAACAGCAACTTTGCAAACATCATTCACGACTTCTAGTATAATTTGCTGTCAGCTCTAAAAACATCTGTCATTTGATACAATGTTGTTTTATGTTAATTCTTAGAGAAACAGAAAAATATCACACAAAGTGAGATGTATTTTATTATAATAAATCATGAAAATATAGTTTTATTTAACCAGCTAAACATTTATTGGTATTGTAAACAAGTTTAAGAAGATAAATGCCATTTTTAATGAAGTATTTTTTCTCAATTGTGTTATGAAACTAAATGCCACATGAACATGTCAAAACCCATCGAAATTTTATATAAAGTGCTTTTCTTTGGTAAATCCTAGAGGTTCAAAACAGAATCACTGTATCTCCTCTTTAGGGATTTAAAAATACAAAATTTACCTAATTTACCTATGTTATACTTCAAGGTGACCTTAAACAAAAATATGGAATTTAGTTTTAGACAGTAGAACAGAATCTTTTCATTTATGGTTAAATTGCAATAAACTGTAATGTCATTGAATGTTGGCCTAAATTTTGTTAAATTATCAAGCCCACGGTTTATTTATAAATGAATCAGGTTTCATGTTCTTTATCACATACATCACATAGCACCTTAATTTTATATTGTTTTAGAGTTATAAGCCACCTTGAATAATTAATATTAGTTCTAGAATATGTAATATATACTTGGCTATAATGGTCATTTCCAATGTGTTTTAAAATATATGCCAATCAGTTTTTAGTTTCTTCTAAAGAAGCATGTGTTGTGTTCATATATTTGCTCTGAATTGTTTGTAATATTATAGAAGATTGAAATAAGTGAATCCAATCAATGGTTTAAATGCAATGGTTTATTAAATATGAATATAAAACATAAAATGACATTGTATGTTATAATGTCTATTTCAATAAGGTAGTGCATAAATGTAAAAATGTTTTCAAAAAATATATAGATGTAAAATTATATCTAATATTTAAGCTCAATGTCAGGCCAACTCTATTTTCTTACTAGATGCTCTATTATTCAAATCAGAAAATAGAAGTGTATGAAACAAAAGTCAACAAAAATATGCTCTTTGAATCAAGGCAGGACATACCTGAATGTAGAGATCACAATTTACTCACCAGGCGAGTATGCCTGAGACTGGTGTCTAGTTATTTGTCATTCCCGGGTAGAAGGGCCCAGCCAGGAACTGACTCTAGCCTCTACCAAAGGTTACATACTTCCAATTTGTTTCTTTTAAATATACGGATCTATGTCCTAATTCCAAATTTGAGCAAATTATTCTTGTTAGTACTTAAAAATCCACACCATAGAACTAACCTATATTTGATAAAATTTGGCAATTGGTTTAAGATCAATTTTGTTTTGTTTCATTGTTCAGCAACAGCAGCAATTATGTTGACTGTCTGTCATAGGCAGGGCACTTTGGTTTTTTTTAGGCTCTAAAAGTGAATCAGGCATAGATCATTTATTCTTGGAACTTGTAGCATTATTAATTAAATAACTAAGGAGTGCAGAGAAAAGTGAAATTATTTTATTTCATGAGATCAAAAAAGTCTCCAGTGAAATGCAGTTATATCATGCTGAGCCTTGGAGGGAAGGGTGGGACATGTAGGTATAAATTCAGGGGGAATTCAGAGAGAAGGAGCAGCATGTCCAGAGGGAAGTTTGAAGTGTGTGAGAGGAACAAGCAGCTTATTATCAGCTGGGCCACAGGAAGCAGTGAGAATTAACGGAAGGAAAGATTTTGTAGGAATTTCAATGCCCGGCTAAACTATTTCGGTTCTATTCACCATGCAACTGGAAGACCTTAAAAATATTTCCATAGCAAGCGACAAGATAATACCATTCTGCAGGAAAATTAGTTAGGTAGCAACATTCCAAAGTACTTGGAGCAAGAAAAAAATATTATGTAACCTGTGGACTATGATACAGCATATTCTGTTCCCCAACTCTCTGTTTACTGAATATTCATTCTTTAATTGAGGAAGGATAGATTAGATGACAAGAGCAGACGTGGAAACGAAATAAATTCAACTGATTGTTAAAAGCTAAACAAAAGGAAAAACACACTTTTCAACAAATGTTGCAAATACTGCATATTTGTTCGTTTGCAAATATGTTTAATTTAATTTGTACTCATTTAAAAGGTACATTTTTGCTGGGTATACAATTCTAAGCCAAAAGTTCTTTTCTCCAAGAATATAGAATTTATGATTCCATCGTCCTCTGTCTTCCATTGTTTCTGTTGACAAGGCACTTTTTTTCTTTATAGGTAATATAAGTTATTGTACTATTTTCTTTGAGTTTATTTTTTTACCATGATATAGTTATGTGTGTATATTCTAATCTACCCTGTTTGGCAATGACTAGATCATTGGGACTTTTGATTTGATCTTTCCAAATCTTGATTTAGTTGGGATGAATTCTTACGTATTATGAAATCAGATATTTGATCCTGCCCAATATTTCTTTCCTCTCTTTCTGGAAATATAGTTGTACATAGTAAACTATTTACTCCCAACTGTGGTTGAAACTGGGGGTAATAAATGTCACTAACTCTCCTGGAAGAGTGGCATGAGTGGACACACGGGAGCAGGCAAGAAAACCTGGGCAGACAGTTCATCCAGCTGCTGGTGGCACCAAAGGGCCTGGTGGAGAGGACTGTGGAAGCCTGCTGTTATGGACATGGGCTGCTGATGGTTGGCGGGGCCGGCAGTGGTGAAGACCGGGTGTAGAAGCGGGAGAGTTTGGGCAAGTTGGGAGCTGCTGGCACCTGTGCGTCTGTCTTTCATTTCTAGAGTACAGAAAAGGCTGAAACTGGCTTGCACTTCTGCATCTGTCTCTTATCACAAATAAAATAAGAACCTTCAGAGACTAACGGCAGCTGATTCTGCATTCCAAATGGCATACACAGCTTTCTTCTGCACAAAACTTTCCTAGTAGGAAACATGGTTCCAGCATTACCAGGTCGATACTGTAGAAAACAAATATAAAAGTATGTGAACAATTTTTAAAACTAAATTTGGTTTGCATCTGGCTGATCTTATGAATGTCCATTAAATTGCTATATTATTACCCCAAATTTGTCATTGAGTTTTTAAAATTTCCTAGTTATTTATCTTCTAACATGTAAATACTTAAAACATCTATATCTTCTTTTCAGTATGTATAATGTTACCTTAACTTACTTTCTTAACATTTGAATTTTTTCCAATATAAGGGCACTTGCAGTTCTATACTACTTCCAAATTTTCATGATCTCTCATTTTGAAATTTGCCTGCCTAAAGTTTCCACTAATTCCTATTTCTGGAACTTTAAATAGACAAATATTGGGACATTTCCCCAATATCTTTCTTTCATTTCAATATTCATTAACTCCTGCACTGTTTTAAAATTTTTATGGTGCTTATCAATCTTCTTATTCTCTCATTGACTCTTTCTGAGTTGACTCCATTTCTTTATGCTGTATATTAATTTACAAATTTATTATATATATTTTTATATATCATTTTAATTCAGCAGATATATGTAATATATATGCATACATATATTTATTCTTCTTGTGTGTTTAATTGAATATTTTACATACCTTTGCATTATAGTTGTCTACTTTAGCCTTATACTTTTGTACTATTTGTCTATTTTATATATATTAGTATTCATATATTTGATAATCTTAAATATGATATAAATACACTTCAGACTCAAAATCCAAGAAACTAGGTGTTTTTTCTTCGTCCTTTGTTGGAGTCCTTGGCTATCTTTAATAAAGTTATTCTCTAAATTTTATGTTGTAAAATATTCTTCAAAAGAACTTTCTTTTTCTCTCAAAAAAAAAATTCCCTATCGCAAGTACAGGTATCTATCTCCCCCTGGTCCCTAGGGGACTCCAGTTCAGAACCAAGTCCTATATTGGCAGCATGTGGTTTGTATTCTGTAGCTGGATCCCAGGTCCTGTCCCTAGGGCAGTAGTGAGATTGTCCCAGGCTTCATCAAGACTCTCTCCAATGCCAGCTCTAGGTGGTGGTCACAGGGCTTCTTAGTGTCTGTGCACGCAGAGGATCCCTGGCACAGCCTTATTCCATGACTTGCTGCCAGCTCAGATTTCCAAAACACATGATTTGCTCTCCTATGCCAGCATGCTGCGAAGGTTAAATCCTTGATGTGCTTATTTCCAAGACTAGGCCTTTGTTGACCTATGGCCTCAGTCATAGGTTTTCTGTGTTATCTTTTCTACACTATCAAGATGTACCTCTATAATTAGAGTATCTGACTCCTTTTTTGATATCTGACTATTGATAGCGTTTAAGCCTCACCTTACCGTCGTTACCTTCTGCCCCTAATCTGGACAAGCTGATAAGACAGACTGGGTGACTCCTCTATCACTTATCAAATAAATTGTCTATCTGTCATCTATGACTTACCTATCAATTATCTTTCATCTGTTATCTATCATTCATCTATCATCTAAATACCATGCTTCATCTATCAAATATCATCAATATCACGTATCAGCAATCTATCTATATTCAAATTATGAGTACATATTGATAATTCCAATTGTAACACTCCTAATATCCTTGTCTTCCCTCATTTTACATCTCTTTCTTCCTTTCTCCACCAATTAGAAACATATCTCCCAGTTTTATCAGTATTCTTCTCATTGACTTAATCATACAATAAAATAGAAAATTGTTTCAGAATTGTTCACTCATATCACTGAGAAAAAACAAGCATACTGCATGGAATTCAGTCTTCATTTACAGTTTTTTTTTTGTCTTAAATCTGAGTCTACGTGGTGATACTGTGTGGATTCCTAGCAAAGTCATTATTTCTGAGAAACGTATTCTAATAGTTTTTTTTCCTTGCTTCATTTCAATCATTTCAATGTGTTTTCCAACCCAACCCTAATTACAAGTAAGGACACCTTCTTATTGCACAACAAAAAAAATTCCCTCTGAGATCATTTAATATATCTGTGGGATACAGAGGTCTTACAATTATGCACCTGTTGCTGGTACTTCCAATAAGTTTCCAATATATAGCACCCTCATTTTGCACTGAACATATGAGAATAAATTAAAGCACAGATATAGAAGACAAATGCCATTCTTATTCGAAAATAAGCTGGAGGATTTGACTTAGCCTGAGAGCCAAATGGACCTGTTAAATGAATTTCAGCTGCGGGCAGCCTTAGCCTCACAGTGACAGACAGTCCTGGGCAGGGCAGGACTTAGTGTAAAGAAGAGCTGACAAATGCTGTCTTTGAATAAGCCACTCCCAAGTTGAAACAGCACAGATTGTAGAAAATCATGTCATACTGCTTCATCAATGCTATGACAATGCTTTGTAACAAGCCACCACCAAACAGTAGTTCAAAACAACACACATTTCTTTTTCTCTTTCACAGGTCTGTGTATCAATAGGGTGGTGCTGCTTCAGAGCCCAGCCAAGTAGACTTGACTTCAGGCTGCAGTGGGTTTCAAGTCTGCTCCTGTGTCTCCACATTTTCTTTGCACCAGGACTTAGCTGAGATGCTTTTCTCACAACAGATCACCGAAGCACAGACTGTAAACAAACAACGCCTCTTAAAACCTTGGCTCAAAATGCGCCTGTTAATTCTGCCCATATTTTCTCGTCCAAAGCAAGCCATGTGAATACACACAACTCAATGGGACTAGAAAGTTTATGAAACAAACCACGTGGGGCATTAAAATCTCACATGGCAAAGAGTATGAGTAGATAATTCCAACACAGGGAGAGAGTGGAAAACTGGGGATAATAGTCTCTGCCACACATACCCTTAGTTATTCTGTCCAAATTTAGAAATCAAACAAGAAAATCCACCCCCTCAATAGTGGAGTGAAAAAAAAGTTAGGTAGAGGCTCAGAGTTACTAATGTATTTCCTTTCATGGTGTGAAAATATCAGTAATAGGGAAGAAAAATTTCCCTTTGAAAACCAGTGCCTCATTGTTAGTGTACTGAGTAAAGATAATAATAAAAATCAGCATAAAAACAAGTTTGATTTCAATAGGGTCTTTCCAGGGAGTCATGAATGATTCTTTCATCTTAACTGAAAATGGGAGAAAATAAGTATTTCAGATGTTAATGATCACAGACATTGCAGTTTCTACAGACCTCATTCCTAGACAGCTTAAAGAAATTGAAGAAATGGAACAAAGATGCCTTAGACCTCTATTACTTTACTTTGAAGTTATTACATTACAGTGATTTTGTTTAAAAATACATGCTAGGACTAAGGCCTTTTATAGGGTTTGGACTGCTCACAAGAAAATACAATTTCAAGTTTCATTGTGTAAGTAAACTGTCTCATTTTTGGAAATTGCGAGTTTTAGTATATAATGCAGGCGAAGTTAACTGGACAAAAGATTTGAATGCATATTGTCGGATTATCAGCTCAAACATTTTTCACAGACAAAAGTTTTCAAAAATTTAAATGAGGATAAAAAAAGGAAAAGATAAATATAGAAACAGATTAAGTTTTTCTTAAATGTATTTTTGAAGCATATTTAAAAATAACTCCCGGAATGAATACTTTAAACTTATCTAAATAGAAGCAGAACAAAGAGCTGACTCCTGATTTAGAATCTTTGTTCACTTCTCTGCTTTCAAATTTTTCAAAGTTCTTTGCTTTCAAAAATCCCACATAAAACGAATTGACTTCCTATAGCACCATTCACAAAAAAACTTTTCAAAAAGTAAGCAAAAATAGGTGATTGTAATTGATGAAGATTAAATTTTTCCTGTAGCAACAGAGACTTTTGCTTTTAACATATTTTAATATATATTTTTACTGAAAGTTATTTTTTCTTTTTTGAGGAAGATTAGCCCTGAGCTAACATCTGCTGCCAATCCTCCTCTTTTTGCTGAGGCAGACTGGCCCTGAGCTAACATCAGTGCCATCTTCCTGTACTTTGTATGTGGGACGCCTGCCACAGCATGGCCGGAGAAGCACTGTGTACGTGGGATCCGAACTGGCGAACCCCAGGCCACCAAAGTGGAACATGCAAACTTAACTGTTGCACCACTGGGCCAGCCCCGTTACTGAAACTTTTTAAAGATAATATGCTACTTTTATTTCATTAATATGTCCATATCCATTCAATGGTGATAATATTTTAAAGCTAATAACTTTATCAGCAACAAAATATCCATTATGTTTCATTTAATACATTAACATTTACCTTGCTTCTCATAAAAGATTCAGGACAGCTTATAATACATTCATTCGAGTTCTGTGTAAGATTTTTTTTAAGAAAATATTAAGTTTTATTTTTTGTTGTTGGTGGGGTCTGCTATTTTATTTACTTATGTATTTATTTGTTTTTATTGAGGTAGCAATTTCAGGTGTACGTCAGTAGATTTTGAGTTCTGTGTAGACGACATCATCTTCACCACCAAAAGTCTAGCTGTTATCCTTCACCATACACCTTTACCCCTTTTGCCCTCCTCTCACATCCCTTTCTCCCTTGCTAACCACCAATCTGTATTCTGTATCTATGTGTTTGTTTGTTTTACCTTCCACATTTGACTGAAATCATATGATATTTGTCTTTTTTGGTCTGATTTATCTCGCTTAGCATAATACCCTCAAGGTCCATCCATGTTGTTGTAAATGGACAGACTTCATGGTTTTTGTGGCTGACTAGTATTCCATTGTGTGTGTGTATATATATATATATATATATCACATCTTCATCCATTCATCCATCAATGGCACTTAGGTTGTTTCCAAATCTTGGCTGTTGTATATAATGCTGCAATGAACATAGGAGTTCATGTATCTTTCCAAATTAGTGTTTTTTGTGTTCTTCGGATAAATACCCAGAAGTGGAATAGCTGGATCATATGATACCTCTATTTTTTATTTTTTTGAGGAATCTCAATACTGTTTCCCACAGCGGCTACCCCAATTTACAGTCCCACCAGCAGTGCATGAGGGCTCCCTTTCTCCATATCCTCTCCAACACTTGTTATTTCTTGTCTTTTTAAAGATTGTCACCTGACCTAAAATCTGTTGCCAATCTTTTTTTTTGTTGTTATACTTCTTCTCCCCAAAGCCTCCCAGTACATAGTTGTATATTCTAGTTGCAGGTCCTTCTAGTTGTGCTATGTGGGACACCTCCTCAGTATGGCTTAGTGAACTGTGCTAGGTCCATGCCCAGGATCAGAACCAGTGAAAGCCTGGGCCACCAAAGTGGAGCATGCAAACTGAACCACTTGGCCACCAGCCAGCCCGTCTTGTCTTTTTAATAATAGCCACTCTGATAAGCTTGAGATGATATCCCATAGTGGTTTTGATTTGTATTTCCTTAATAAATTAGTGGTGTTGAACATCTCGTCATGTGCCTGTTGGCCATCTATATATATGATAAGATTACATGTATATCGCAGGTGTCTATATGTGACATGTATATTATATAATATATTTATAATAGCACAAGATTATTATATTTTATGTAAGTAATGAATTATTAACACTAAGTAGGCTGTGAAAAATTAAATAATCATGTTATTTCAAAGAAATAAACCTAAGGGCTAATAAGAAGGTATAGCTATAATGACAATAGAGAAAATAAAATGAAGAGTTGGAAAGTGCTTAATTAATCCACAAGAAGAAAGGAGAAAGGGAAAAAGAATTTTATTCAGTAATGAAAAACTAGCGGATGATTCCTACACTCAAGAGCATGGATGAATCTCAAGATGCTAGGCAGAGTATAAGAATCAGGACAAAGAAAACCCATGTAAATGAAGGGATGTGTCTCTGTGTGTGCATGCACGTGTGTACTTAAGAGAAAATTAATGTTTTGTGGGGAAAAATACTCCAAAAATTTGATTGCCTCCAGATGAAGAAGCCGAGAGAAGGGAAACAAGGAAACTTTCTGGCATAAGAAAAATGTTCCCCACATTGACAGAAGTGTAGAGAACATGGATGAACTGTCATTTGCCTGAACTATCAAATTTAAATATAGAAATAAACTTAATAGATTTGTTTTCCATAGTGGTATGAGTTAGCATTTCTAAAATATTTTCTGTGAATTCTAGATTTGAAAATTTAGTAATTTTATTGAGTCTCTCTTATAACAGGTGAAGCAGGAGATTATAAATGCGGAAAGAGCACAGACTAGAATGCCCACTGAGTGTAGATATGAATTAGAATTGTAGGTATGAATTCATGACTATAAGCATAGATTTTAAGTATAGACTTATGTATAAATCTATACATATAGTTTTATTTATTTGTGTATATGAACACAAAATTCACGTATCTATGAATATATGTGTGTGCATGATATATGTATATGTGTTTATATTTTTTCTTCTTCCCCTTTCTGAGAGCACCTAGAAGCAATGATACGCCAGAATAAATGAGCATATTTAGCATCTATATCTTGGTTTTCAAAAAAAATTAATACACTTTCTTTTCTCGAGCAGTTTTAAGTTTATAGCAAAATTTAACAAAGTACAGAGAATTCTCATATACCCACTCGTCATTCCTCCCCCAGTTTCCCTATTTTTACCTTGCTTTAGGGTGGTAACTTTGCATTGATGAGCCAATATTGATTCATTATTATTAACTAAAATTCAAAGTTTACGCTAAGTTTCATTCTTTGTGTTGTACAGTCTATGAATTATGACAAATGTATAATTATGTGGATACAGTATCATGCAGACTAGTTTCACTGTCCTGCTCTACCTATTTATTCCTGTCTCCTTTCTCTCACCCTGACCCTGATATATTTTGGATAATCATCCTTTATCAGATAGGTCTTCAGCAATTTCTCTCAACACGGCTTATTGATTCATTCTCTTAACAGTGTCTTTGACAGAGCAGAAGTATTTAATTTTGATGATTTCCAATTTATCAATTTTTTTCATGGATGATGCCTTTGGCATTGTAACTAAAAAGTCACTAACAAACCCTGAGTAACCTAGATTTTCTCCTATGTTACCTGCTAAGACTTCTATAGATTTGCATTTTACGTATAGGTCTATAATAAATTTTGAGTTAATTTTTTTGTAAGAAGTGTGAGATCTGTGTTTGGGTTCATTTCTTTTGCATGTGGATATCCAGTTATTACAACACCATTTGTGCAAAAAAGCATCCTTTTTCCATTAGCCAATGGAGATTGATTCCTTTGCTCCTTTCTCAAAGATTAGTTGACTATATTTATGTAGGGAAATTTCTGGGCTCTCTATTCTCTTTCATTGATCTATTTGTTTATTCTTATGCCAATACCATACTGTCTCGATTACTGTAACTTTGTAGTAAGTCTTGAAATCAGGTAGTGCCAGTCCTATTTGTCCTCCTTTGAGATTGTGTTGGCCGTTCTGTCTTTTGTCTTTCCATATAAACTTTAGAATCAGTTTGTTGATATCCACAAAATCAGTTCTTGGGATTGCATTGAATCTATATGACAATTTTAGAAGAACTGACATCTTGGCAATATTGAATCTTTCTATCCATGTGCATGTAGAATTTCTTTCTTTCTTTAAACCTTCTTTGATTTCTTTCACCAGAGTGTTATAAATTTTCTTCATATATAGGTCTTGCTTGTTAGATTTATACTTAAATATGATTGGTGTTAATTTAAATAGTTTTGTGTTTTAGATTTCAAATTCCAGTTGTTTGTAGATGGTATATAAGAAAGCAAAGGACTCATGCATTAAGCTCATATCCTTCAATCTTTCTGTAATTGCTTACTAGTTACCAGGAGTTTTTTTGTGTGTGTGTGGACTCTTTGGGATTTTCAGCATAGACAATTATGTGTTTTGCAAACACATAGAGTTTTATTTCTTCCTTTCCAATATAGATATCTTTTATATCCTTTTCTTATCTTATTGCATTAGCTAGAGCTTCTAGTACAATGTTTACTAGGATTGATGAGAATGGACATCTTTCCTTGTTCCCATATCTTAATTCTTGAATACTGTTTTCCTCTGAAAGAAACCTTTTTCCTGAAATTACACTAAGAAAGACTAAGATGAACTTGAAATGTCTCCTGGTGCTAGAAATGAAAGAAATAGTCAAAAAATAATGAGGACAGAGGAAGAGGAAATAAGGGGCCAGCTTGAAGAGGCTTTCACTGGGCGCATCTGGAAAAATTTGGACATCAAAATAAGTAATGGTAGCAATTAATTATAATTCATTGAATAAATAAAAATCTATCAGCTATTAAATGAGTATAAAAATAAAAGGGAGAAAAGAAAAGTGCTCTATTACTGTAAAAACTCAGCTAATAAATATAAGATGAATGATGGAGTTATAAAAACATTAATGCTTGCTAAAACTATAGGTGATAGTGTAAAGAGTAATAGGATTTTTACATAGTCTTAAAATACCTCTCTACAAATTCCCTATTAATTTAAAAATTATTATTACAATTATTAAAATAAAAACTCTACACAGGAGAGATGTGGTGGACATCATCTAAATCAAGTGATCAAAATTAACATAACTAATTTTAGGATAAGCAAATATCATGGGGAATCTAACATAGTGCACCAAAATGGACACATCATGTTTGCAGTAACATTACCAAATCACATAACTTGAATCTAATCCTAAGGAAACATTACCTAAATTTTAACTGAGGAGCATCCTGCAAAAAGAACTCACTTTTAGTTCACAGAACAGAATACTAAAGAATTCCTTTAGACTAAAGCAGACTAAATAGACCTAACAATGAAATGCGATGCTTGATACTAGATCAGATCCTAGATGGATAAAAATTTTGATAAATGATAGTATTATATAACTGATGAAATTATAATATGAACTTAGATTAGATAGTAGTACTGTATTTGTATTAAATTTCCCAATTTTGATCATTGTTCTGTGGCTAGTTGATAGACTGTTTTTATCCTTAGGATATACACACTAATTATTTAAGGCTAACAAGGTGCACTGTATCCAACTTGAGAGGAATAGTGAGTTGGATAAAGGGTGTATGGTAGTTTCTTGTACTGATCTTGAGGTATATATATACATGCATATATACCCTGCCCCCCCAAAAAGTTTGAAAATACAATAGATCCAGGCATAGTGTTTTTACCCTAAATGCGTACATGGAATCCTATATACTGCTTCCTAATAGGTATTTCACAGAGGATATATTGTAATGTGTGAGATTCACTATAAATATAATATAAAAACAAAACAATTACTTAGTAGAAGCACAAAAAATTCTTGTACTTAAAGTTTTTGAAAATTCTCAAAGAAAAAATGTGTAATATAATGAATTATGTAGCAAATGGTATCCTTATGCAGACAAAATGGAAAGTTTCACAACAGTTTCTTATAACACCCCTAAATGGAAGTTAGTGGCAATATCTTTGCTGCTTCCTGATGGTTATTTTTACAATAGGAGATTTTAGATTAATAGGCCTCATAATTGTTAGAATAACTTCTTTTTTCATACTTATGTTTTTGAAAGCTATTATGTAATTGATTGCGAAAACTTCAATGTCTTGAGAACTTATTATCTACCATGCACGGTACTAGGGATTAGCATATAATTGGTCTTTTGATGCTTTTCAGGTTTTATAGTTTGCTTTAAATCACAGGAGTAAGGATTAGTGCAGATTCAAACTCATACTCTAGCTGTGTTATTATAATCCCTGTGTAATATAACTTAGTTCCCTGCAAGAAACATTGCTAAATCAAATCGTGATGCTGTCTGCAAAATGATTTAAATATGCATCTGTCAATGGAAGTGATTTTCATCAGCATAAATTCATTGAGCGTCTATAATGATGATGGTTTTGACTAGCATTAAATATACAAAGAAAAACTCTGCCCATAGTAGATGTGGCGAGAAATGGAGTCACTGAGAACCTAGTATAAAACTAAAATTAAAAATAAAAATTACCTTTTTGCTAAAAACAAGGCAATTACATAGAAAGTATTTTCACATTGTACTAAGATAGTATTCGTTAAGGATATCAACATATATCATTTAAAGAGGCATTCTACATCTCAGTAAATTTGGGAAACACTGAAATAAACACAGTTCAAACTCTTGCAGTTTTCAGAGCATTTAACATGCAAAATCATAGTTGTTTATCACTTAGAAGTAAACTTAATATTCAGTGTAGCTCCGATTCAAATTGGTATAGAACCACTGCTTCCTTCTTCACATTTTTGAAGTCTCCCTAACAAAATATGTCACAGAATTAGAGTTCCCCAGAGGACATGCATTGCAATTAAAGAAAGACTGATGTAAGGAGGCTTCAAGGTGGAGGTTGAAGCACTTGGGAAAATGGTTAAATTCAGCTAATTGGAAGGAAATGCATAGACAGTGCAGGTATTATGAAAACAAAAATCAAAGACTGAGTGAGAAAAAATGTTGCTTGATGAGGAGAAGGTTTCCATCTCTGTTGTCATCAAGACAAATATCAGTGGACATTGAGGAAATGAAATGTAGAGTATAGATTCATAGTTACAGTAAATGAATATGGCATCTCAAAAAGAGTAGTAATATGGATAAAATAAAACATTGCAATAAAAATTGTATTCTATTTGGTAAAAAACGTCAAGGGGTTGGAGAAAAAGACAATGACACACGTAAAGGAGAGAGGGAATAATTTTAGACCAAGGACGCTGATTACACAAAGTGCTTATCCTCAGAAAAGGCGGGATACTGCTTTCTCTGAGGCAAAACACATTAGATCTGAGGTTCTTACCTGTAACCCCTTGCTCGGAGCATAGCTGTCACCTAGGGACTTGTTTGAAATGCAAACTCTTGCACTCTGTCTTAGCTTTGACTTCCATAACAAATTTCCATAGACTGGGTGGCTTAAACAACAAATATTTATTTCTCAACATTCTGGAGGCTAGAAGTTCAAGATCAAGGTGCCAGGAGCATCAAGTTTTTGGTGAGGGCTATCTTCCTAATTCACTCCAGAAGTGGGGGGAGTGATCTGGCAATCTGTGTTTTTACAAGTCCTCCAGCTGTTCGTTTCATCCTTAATTTTGAGAACCAAGGTATTTGATGGTAATTCTGAGGAAATATTGATGTTTTCAAAAAGATAGTGTCTTCAAAGCATTTGACATTGAAAAGCTCAGTAGTGAAAGCTTCAGTCCTTTTGAGGAAGATTACATTAGGCCACTGAGAATGAAGAAGAGTTAGGACTGAGGACTTCTGTGAAATGCAATGCAATTTTTACATGATATAAATTAAAGGAAAAAGGAGGGTACAGATGAAAGAAGAAATGATGAAATATTTGATTCAGTTACTCCAGTTTCTCCAAGAGTCTTCTACAGTTGAAGAGCATGAATGGTGAAAGCAGACAGAATAGATGACACAGGCTCAGATGTCTTTTTTATTGTCATAGTGGGTTCTCAAGAGGGCTTGTGATTCTGTTGTGCTGGTTAGTCAGCACTGAAAGGAATGCTCATTTATAAATCGGATTATTTGTTTTTTGCTACTGAGTTGTATGAGTTCTTTATACATTTTGGTTATTAGCTTGATATAGTTTTTTAGCTTGATATAGTCACATGCTTATTTTTTGTTGCTTGTGCTTTAGGTGTCATATAAAAAAAATCATTGCTAAGACAAATGTCAAGGAGCTTACCATCTATGTTTTCTTCTAGGAGTCTTATGATTTCAGGTCTTACATTTAAATCTTTGATCATTTTGAGTTAATTTTTGGGAGTGGTATAAAACAGGGATCTAATTTCATTCTTTTACGTGTGAATATCCAGTTTTCCCAGCACCATTTATTGAAGAGACTGTCTTTTCTCCATTGAGAATTTTTGGCTCCCTTGTCAAATTTTATGGGCAAAGGATCTGAATAGACATTTTTCCAAAGAAGATATTCAAATGGCCAACAGGTACATGAAAAGGTGCTCAACATTACCAATCATTAGGAAAATGCAAATCAAAGCCACAATCAGATAACACTTCACACCTGTTAGAATGGCTATCCTCAAAAAGACAAACAATAGCCAATGCTGGCAGAGATGTAGAGAATGGGAACCCTGTGCACTATTGGTGGGAATGTAAATTGGTGCAGCCAGTATGGAAAACAGTGTGGAGGTTACTCAATAATTAAAAGTAGAACTACTATATGATCCAGAAATCCCACTTCCAGGTATATATGTGAAGGAAATAAAATTACTATGTTGAAGAGATGTCTGCAGTCTTATGTTCTTCACAGCAGTATTCGCAATAGCCAAGACATGGAAACAACTTAAGTGTCTACTGACAAGTGAATGGATAAAGAAAATGTGGTATATGTACAATATGTACATAAAACAACTGGTACTTCCTCAAACTGAAGTATTTTATTAGAATTTAGGAAGAAATTAAGCTTCAAACAATTTAATGATGTGAGTATTTTTAAGTATAAAATATCATCAAATAAATTAATCATGGAGAATTCTAGTCCCAAAAATCTGAGGAAGCAAAGTGAAAATTACCAGGCATTATTACAGCTTTTGAATACAACTATAAATATCATAACTTTTTTTGTTTTTTTAAAGCATTGCTGATCATATTTTTCCTTATCATATGATTGTCTCTGAATGAATAAATGATGTGTACAGCAAAATGCACACACTTTTAAGAACTAATGTGTATTAAATTTTCCTAATTAAGCATGCGCTTTTTAGTTTCTTTATACTTATAATAAAGCTTAAAATTTTGGCTTAATTCAGTATCAGCTGAATCAAGTTCAACCAGGGAAATGATTTTGTTCTCAATCACCTAGGCATCAACACTTAAAATAAGTGAAGATTTTTAAAAATTAAGCTGTTTATTTATGTTTTAGAAAAAATAAAATAAAATTATAAATATTATTTATACTGATGAACCAGCCAAAACAAATGAGGACACAGAAAATGTCTTTGGTAGAAGAATGAGTTTTCCCCCATCAAAGAAACCCATACAAAAAAACCCCCTCCTGAGCTGGTATTGGTATTGGAGTCATACAAGCCTCTTGAAATGAATTGGGAACTATTTATCCCTCATCCATTTTCTAAAAGGTTTTGTGTAGATTTGCCTGACTTGTCCTTACATGTTTGATTCACCTGAAACCATCTTGGTCTGAGGTTTTCCTTGTTATGAAGATTTTAAATAGAAGTTCAATTCTTTTAACAGATTCAGGAATATGTAGAATTATACTTCTTGTGTAAATTTTGATAATTTGTATTTTTCATGATATATCTCAACTATACCAATGTGCTTTGCTGCAGAAGACTGAGAAATTCTAGAGCCTCTCAGATAACATTATGATAGAAGCTTGAGAGTTAACAAAGCCCTGGGCAGGAACTTCCCCACATGCATGCCAGTGTCTTGCCTTCTGTCTCAATAATGATTAGAAACTAATGAATTAACAATATCAGTGTTCACATGCCTTGTTACTGAGACCATTTTAATCTGTTCCAGCATAGATGCCACAGCTGAGACATCATCTACAAGTGAGGCTACTGCTAGTTCAATTTGTAGTCTACTCTCATGTTCTAGCATATGTTGTTCTTTTGTAGAGGCCAGACTTGTAAATTAAACAGGGATATGATGGGTACCAATAATCCTTTGTCATTTCAGATAGACCAAAATTACTCCAACCACCACCAGTGATAGGGCCCCAAGTATCAGTTGACCTAAAGGTGATCCAGATCCCAAATCTTAATTTTAGAATCTGTATCCTAGGATAATTTATAATTGTTGTAGGTAAGTGTCCCTTGGAAACTGACTCCGAAGTGGAGATTTGTGTGAAGGTAGTTCATTTTGTAGACCCCCGACAGAGGTAAGATTGTACGTGGTAGAATTGTACAAGGAGGAGAAGTTGAGAACTGTGATGCACAGAGTCCTCAGCCAATCCTATGTGGAGCTCTGAAGCTAGCATGGCCATTTACAAAATAAGACAAAGGACTGGGATGCCTCGGCAAATTATTGGACACTAGCTGCTCCCTAGGATAAGTTATAACCATGGGAAAGGCAGTTCCCACTGGCTAAGGGCAATTCCTGGGAAGGGACCCTGCTATGAGTGACAGCAAGTGTTAATCCCAGCGACTGAGAGAATGAGGGTCTCAGTATTAGCAGATGATCCACTGCATATGGATAGACCCAAGTCAAACTGTTTCAAGTCCCCATAACTGAGCACCAATCTGATCTTCCAATTGTTGTACAGAATAGTTACACAGAATCTTTTTTAGCATTAGTTATTATCATTTTTATATGTAAATATTATGGGCAGAATTATGTTATTTGCATTTTTGATGAATAATGCAATTGAATAATTTGTATGCCTTAGTGAATTATTGGTCATTCTTTTTTAAAGTTAATATTTTTTTGTCAATTTTCTATTGATGGACGCAGCTCTTAGTTGGCTAAAAGATCTTATACTTAATTAGCTAAAGTTCTAATACTCTTATGCATAATAGGTCAAACTTTTTTATACTCATACTTAAATAGCTAAAAGAAGTTACTCAACTTCAGTAAATTGAAAATTTATTCACAATCTTTCCAAATCCCAAATAAAACTGTCAAAGTGATTTCTGTAATTATATAAATGCATCTTCTACTCAGATAGGAAGTCTCAAAGAATCTTCAAACATTCACTCTCATTGTTCCTCATATGTATAGAGTCAAAATTTATCATTACTTTTACTTAATATTGGGTTCTCATTTCTGTATCCAGTCCATTGCTCTAATTTAGTTTTTATTCATTCCATCTGTTTAGTGTGATTTCTTTGAAATTAGTGTTTTTAACTATCAGTATCTTTTATCAATTACTGGCAGATAAATTTTCATAAAATTTCTTTCTAAAAACACTCCTCTGAACTAAGAAACTTGAAATATTTCTTTTAGCACAAAGAATATACTACATACAGCCCACTAACCATAGAATTCAAGATTCTCCAAAATCTAAATGAAACTTCCTCTCCAGCTTTTGCTCTTATTTCTTCATGCAATTGTTTTCCAGCCAAGTCAACCTCTGTATTTTTCACTGATCCTATCCTCTGCTTTTGTCCATGCTTATTACTGCTGCCAGAAATGTCTCTACTCATTGTCCCTTTGAAAATTCTTCCTTTCCTGATAAAAATTTCCTAATTTTCTCCTCAAGCAGAAAGTAATTTGTTTCTTCTGTATCTCAAAGCATTTTCAAATTGTTTATACTGCTCATCACATTCTGACTGTACTACAGTTTTATATGTATGCCTTATCTCTTGTCAAAACGTAACTTTCTTGAGGATTGAAATGTATCAATTCCTATTCATAGATAATATAACTTTTAATTATCACTTATTGTCAATCAAAGAAATGGGTAATTGTTTAAAGCCTTTTTTAAAAATAATTCTTCTGATATTGATGAAGGACAATGTAATATGGATATTCTTGCTCTTTAAATGGACAGATTTCAGTAATCATTACATATGTCCTATTCCAGAGAATGAAGATCGATTGATAGTTGAATTAATATATTAGTTAAGAGATGTAGATAAATGCCAAATAAAACCACACCAGTAAGAATTTTAAAACTGAAAATATGTGAAACAAGCACAATAAATGTTTTGAAATATGCATAAGTAAAAGCGATGTTGTGCTTATGAATAGTCCTCAGAATAAAGGGAGTTTTTATTGAAATGTCGTCAGCATTCATATTTCAGGAACCTTAATGGGAGTAACTATTATTTATGCTTATTTTGTAACCCGATGATATTAGCCGTCCTTTACAAGGTTAGAGTTAAAACTGCTTTGTGAATAAATGCCACAGAAATAGAAGTTTTGAAGTGCACTTCATATAGGCATGTGTGTGTATATACTTGAATACGTGAGAAAAGTAGTTTGAATGTAAATCCTGATATTTCTTGGATGTAAACGTTTTTTTTTAAAGAAGACAAAAGCCTCATAGTGGTTTTCGTTTTTTAAAAACAGGCTGTAGATGCTAGTCCTTCATCAGCTTTGTGTTTTGCAAGCATTTCCACCAGTCTGTAGCTGAGCTTTTCATTTTCTTACTTGTGTATTTTGAATACTAAATCTCTTCAACCTTTGTCTTTTCATGGTGAATGTTTTATGTATCCTAAGCAAATTTTGCCAAACATTTGAATATAAAAATAATTTTGCTATGTTTTAGAACTTTTATAATTTTAAATTTTATTGATTCTATGATCCTTTTAGAGATAAATTTTGTGTATTATATGAGGTAAGGATTGACTCAGGTTCATTTTTTCTACATGAGTTTCCAACAGTTCATAACCGAAAAAATAATTGTTTTGTTATTCAACCACATTATATGTTTTTGTTGAAAATTAACTAAACGCATATGTGTGTGCCTATTTCTGAGCTCTCTTCTGTCAGTTTTGATCTCTAATTTTATCTTTATGTCAATATAAAATTGTCTCAATTACTGTAGTTTTATAGTAAGTCTTGAAATTAGATAAATCCTCTAAATTTGATTTTTATTTTCAAAATTTTTTGGCTATTATAAGTTCTTGCATAGCCACATAAATTGTAGAATCAGTTTACTAATTGTTATAAAAGAGTTTCCAGGAATTTTGATTTGAATTATAATGAGCCTATAGAATGATCTGTTGATAATCTACATTCTAACAATATCGAATCTTTTGGTCTATGAGTCTTGTATGAGTATTTCCCATTTAGGTCTTCTTTAATGTCCTCAGTAATGTTGCATAGATTTTATGTACAGGACTTTCTCATATTTCAAATTTTTGCCTAAGTGTTTTACGTTTTTGATGCAATTGCAAATAGAATTTTATTTCAATTTCACATATTTTGTTATGGTTGTATAAAATATGTTTAATTTTTATATTGATGTAGTAAACTTCTACCTTGCTACATTTATTTATTAGTTCATATAACATTCTTGAACACTTTTAATCTTGTTCTGCATAAAAGATAATTCCCTCTGCAAATAAAAAGTTTAATTTCTTTCTTCTAAGGCTATAAGCTTTTTATTTCTTTTTCTTGTCTTGTTGCACTGGTTATAAAATTATGTACAATATTAAATAGAAGTGTTGAGAAAAGACATTCTTTACTTGTCCCTCGTAGGAGTGGAGAGAGACTTAGTCTTTCATCAGTAGAAATGATGTTAGCTGTAGTTTTAACAGGTTGAGGCTATCCCTTTTTAAAAAAAAAATTATTAAGATATAATTGACACCCATTATATTAGCTTCAGGTGTAGAATATAATGATTTGATATTTGTATACATTGCAAAAGGATTATTACAATAAGTCTAGATAACATCCATCACTATGCATAGTTACAGATTTTTTTTTTCCTGTGATGAGTACCTTCAAGATCTATTCTCTTAGCAACTTTCAAATATGCAATACAATATAAAACCATAGTCATCATGTTGTACATTACAACATGAGTTATTTATTTATTTTGAGGAAGGTTAGCCCTGAGCTAACTTCTGCTGCCAATCCTCCTCTTTTTGCTGAAGAAGACTAGCCCTGAGCTAACATCCATGCCCATGTTCCTCTACTTTATATATGGGATGCCTACCACAGCATAGCTTGCCAAGCGGTGCCATGTCCACACCCAGGATCTGAACTGGTGAACCCTAGGCCACCGAAGTGGAATGTGCAAACTTAACCACTGTGCCACCAGGTCAGCCCTGAGTTATTTATTTTATAATTAGAAGTTTGTACTTTTAGATTCCCTTCACCCAGACCCCTACTCCCAGACTTTGCATCTATGGAGCTGTTTTTTTTTTAAGATTTCATACATAACTGAGATTGTACAGTATCTGTCTTTTTCTGTCTGACTTATTTCACTTAGCATAATGCTCTCAAGATCCATCTATACTGTTTCAAATGGCAAGATTTCATTCTTTTTAAAGGCTGATTAATATTTCATTGTGTATATGTATACAGACATACCACTTTTTCTTTATCTGTTCATCCATCAATGGACCTTTGGTTGTTTCCATATCTTCAGTTATTGTAAATAATATCACAATGAACACAGGGGTGCATACATCTTTTTGAGTTAGTGTTTTTGTTTTCTTTGGATAAATATCCACAAGTAGAATTGCTGGAACATATGGTAGTACTGTTTTTAACTTTTTGAGGAATCTCCATATTGTTTTCCACAGTGGATGTACCAATCTACATTCCCATCAAACAATGCACAAAAGTTCTCTTTTCTCCACATCCCTGCCAGCATTTACTATTGCCTGTCTTTTTGATGATAGCCATTCCAACAGATGTGAGGTTTGGTTTGCATTTCCTTGATAATTAATGATGTGGAGCATGTTTTCCCATACCTGTTGGCCATCTTTTGTTTTGTTTTGTTTTAAAGATTGGCACCTGAGCTAACAACTGTTGCTAATCTTTTTTTTTTTTTTTCTGCTTTATCTTCCCAAACCCCCGTACATAGTTGTATATCTTAGTTGCAGGTCCTTCTAGTTGCGGGATGTGGGACGCTGCCTCAACGTGGCCTGACGAGCGGTGCCATGTCTGTGCACAGGATCTGAACCCTGGGCCACCGAAGTGGAGTGCGCGAACTTAACCACTCGGCCACGGAGCCAGCCCCTGTTGGCCATCTTTATGTCTTCTTTGGAAAAATGTCTATTCAGATCCTCTGCCCATTTATTAATTAGCTTCTTTGATTTTTTGCTAGTGAGTTGTAGTAGGTCTTCATATATTTTGCATATTAACCTCTTATCAGATATATGGTTTACAAATATTTTCTCTAATTCATAGGTTGCCTTTTCATTCTGTTGATGGTTTCCTTTGCTGTGCAGAAGCTTTTCAGTTTGATGAAGTCCCATTTGTTTATTTTTGTTTTTATTGCCTTTGCTTTTAGTGTAAAATCCAAAAGATCATCACCAAGACCAACGTCAAGGCGCTTACCACCTATGTTTTCTTCTAGGAGTTTCACGGCTTCAGATATTACATTTAAGCCTTTAACCCATTTTGAGTTAATTTTGGTTTATAGTATAAGATAGTGGTCCGGTTTCATTCTTTTCAATGGGCTGTCCAGTTTTCCCAAAGCCATTTATTGAAGAGACTGTCCTTTCTTCACTGTATATTCTTGACTTCTTTGTCAAAACGTGGTTAATATTATTTGCCAGATATATACTCTTTATCTTCTTTTCTTCTGTGAAAGAGACAGCAGCTATTACAGTATTATTATCTTCAGAATGAATATATTTAGAATATATGTTAATCATATAATTCACATATATTTACATATACAATATAAAATTCATAAGTATGTATATATATACACATATATTCAGAATATATAATAAAATAAAATATATATAAATATATATAAGGCATATATATTCAGAAAATATAATACATATATGAGTTTCACATGACTGGCTATATCATACACGCAGTGAATGAAAGAGCCAACATGTAAAATTAGATGCACAAAATTAACTTTCTTTCTGCCACATCACTCTCTTTTCTTCAATTTATGTGTAGAATACATTTTGAATAGAAAAAAACATAAGAAAGGAAAAAAGAAAAAATGAAATACTTAAAATGGTCAAAAATCAATTAAAACTAAATTTATGAGCTAATTCTATAAGAGAATGTGAGAGATTTTTGTTTCTTATATTTGTTTTCATGTGTACGCAAAGTTACATTATGTAATATGCATTGTTGCTACCTTCCCTGCGGTGAATACGTTTCGTCCTCCTTTTCTAAAAATGCATGAACTCACGTGGGAGGTCAACGTCAAAGAGCTCATGTTCATTCTTTTATTTATTTATTTATTTATTTATTTATTTACGTGTATTTTTATTTGTTACTTATTTGCTTTCTTCAAAGGCATCAAGAAAGTAATGATAAGAATAAAACACCAAAAAATAACTGTCTATGGCCTGAAAGCTTGTGAAGTGCTTTACATACATTATCTAAAATCCTTACAACATCTGTACAGAGTAATGCTTCCTGGCACATAATGATACATGATGTAGACATAAAGTGTATCTGGCAGCAAATAATGTTTTTCTTTAAATCAGCTGCATGCATTAATTTAAGAGCATGAGCAAACTGAGCCCAGACAAACGACATCCACCAAACTTTTGTGTTACCCTTAAACTCAAGCTGTCAATTCCAAATACATTTCTGTTGGTATCATTAAAATCAACATTTCTTTTCTGAAAGTTGCAAACAGTTTAGAAAGGAATCTTCAAACAACTGAAAGCTGACAAAGGAAAAAATCCCAAACATTTCCACTTTCATATTGCATATTTTTTAAATTAAATCGGTCTCTTTCTTCCAATCATAAATTATGAAAAGACAGACAAGAGTCAGGCATGTAAATATAAACATAGAAGCTTTATCACTGGTAGAGCAGATTCTAGGGAGACTTAGAGGCAGGGAAATGATGCTATACCTAACAGTGAGTATTGGAACGTTGGATTCATCCTGCCACAGGCAGCGCTCAACAACCACGGTTCTCTCCCAATAGGAGAGAATATCAGACCGTGTGTGTCTGGTGAGCAATCAGAGGGAAGAGAAGTCTGGGTTAAAAATATGTGGTTGCTCATCTTTTCATTTTTTGCTTTAACCAAAATCACAGATAAATCAGTCCTTCTCAGGAGAGAAAATAGAGAAAGCAGCGAGATCTTCTTTCTGCCCACCAATGCCAAATACGATCCAATTACATCTCAGCTTGCCTGCAATATTAAGCTAAACTGAACCTGTGTAGTTCAATGTCAAGCTGTAACAGCCGAGAAACACACAGTCTGGAAGTTTATTGAAGACATTACAGACCAGCTAAAGCTGACACCTGCTCTGCTTGAGCAAAAAAATGCCAGCCATGGAGAGAGACACAATACACTGCAGTTATTACCATGATCATAATCCAACAAGGTCATTGGCTAACAACATGCACCCAGGTTACACCAAACCAGACAGGATCTCAGTCATTGTAAACTGTGGAGGTAAGAAAAAACAAATAAACAAGCAATCAAAACCAATAAACAATCAAAAACCCACCGTCTTCTGGTTTTAGTGCTATAGCACCAAAGTTTAAAGTCACCTACCTTGGCTGTGCCAGACACTTGTTCAGCTAATTATAGTTGCATCTTCAATCTACTGACTATTTCTCAAGATTCTTAGTTGATTTAGTAGACGGTGGTGTGAAAGTATTCCCAATAAATTATACCTCTTGTCCTTGAGCCAATACTGAATCAATTAGTGGACAACCAAAAGAGTCAGTCAACGGGAGTCAAAATATCAGTTTTATTCATAGAAGAGTTATGGGAGAATATGGCTTAGGTGCATGACAAGAATGTGGTCTATACAGTGGAACCCCCATATTAGACAGACACCCAATGGCAGGTCACAGTAGAATACCTTAGGCTTTACCCTTTGGATAAAGGAATTGCCTTTACCATCAAGCTTAGGGCAAACCAGTGCACTTATGCTCTGCATCCGTATTTCTTGAAAAAGATGGAAGGATAAGTTCAAAGTTCCTAACCTCAAATTTACTAAAAAGAAAACTCGTTCTTTTTGAACAAAGGTGGATTGAATAAGGAGTATTGAGAGGCCAAAAGAGCCTGAGGAAAGGAGTCTTTCTCTTTATCTCTTTGGCATTTTGTGTGCTTAATTCACTTTATTGAATAGATGATAATCTTGTTTTTGACTTGTCACTTGAAATAACACACCCTAAAGTATATTCTAATTATGTATCTATTATTGATAAAAAAGAAACTAAGGAAGCACATATGCACTCATTAGCAGTTTCTAAAGTAGCTCATCACACCTCCAGATACTAAATCATATTGAAAAGAGAAAACAGTAACGTATTTTGAGGGGAAAAAAGCAAGAATATGATGTTTCCTTCAGGCAAAGTGAAAAACTATTAGAAACAGTAAGGGTCAAAAAACAGTAAGTCACCAGTTATTAAAAATTATTTATCACTTAAACTTTTAGTAGGAAAATTCCATTTCCTATAGAGATATAAGAATTTCAAGCACAGAGCTAATGTTCTGAGAATTAATTTGATTTACTCTGAAATCTCAGAAGATTTGGCACATTTTTATAGTTTTTAAATCAGGATAAACAATATTGGATTTTTTCTTTCAGATAAAGTATAAAAATATAAGTATTTTTTGGCCATATGTCAGGATGTAACAAATAAGCTTCTGGCCTATATTTTGGCCAAGCTACATGCACAAGTTTTTGTTTGAGGAAGATTGGCCTTGAGCTAACATCTATGCTCATCTTCCTCTATTTTATATGTGGGATGCCTGCCACAGCATGGGTTAATAAGCAGTACGTATGTCCGTGCCTGAGATCTGAGCAGGTGAACCCCAGCCTGCTGAATCTGAGGGCATGAACTTAACCACTCGGCAGGCCCTACATGCACAATTTTTTAAAATGTTAGAAATGGTGATTGATGTAGATTGTGTGTTTGTGTGTGTAAATTTAACTTTGTTATTCATCACTTTTTATATATCCAGTAGCTTCCCTTGAATAATATCTTAATGGTTTCTATATCTTTTTTATTTATTCCTCTATCTTCCTTGTTTCTATATCTTTTTTATTTATTCCTCTATCTTCCTTGTTATTTATTATTTTGGACTTTTTTCTTTTTTTGTATTTCTCTGAATAATTCAATAAGGACTCCCTTTAATTCAACGTGATTAAGTTTCATTTAATGCATGCTCTTTGCATTAGCTATTATTTGGTAACATAGCTATAAACGTTACAGCTTAAAACTACATACCAAAATTTACAGGATGCTGATAAAGCATTGCTTAGAGTAAAATTTATAGCCATAAAAGCCTATGTTATGAAAGAATAAAAGATCTCATTTGAATAATGTAACGTACCACCTTATGAAAGCATAAGAAAAAGAAGAGCAAACTAAACCCAAAGCAGGCAAGAGGAAGAAAATAATAAAGATTAGAAAGGAATAAATTAAATGGAGATTACGTAAAAATTTTTCTTTTTTTTTAGTTAAAACCCACATACTCACAGTAGGAAATATATCTTAACTCCAGACCCAGTGCATGTGTATCTTTCTTTCTCTATCTCTATCTTTATCAGTCTTTGCCTCTATTTATCCATCTATCTATTTACCTAGAATCTATCATTTATATATAAATGTATTAAACTTTGTAAACAGGTCATTGATAAATAATTCCCACCTCTTCTTTCTTTCTTAGTAGTTTCAATATTTGTTTTAAATTTCTCTATAACTCAAGTCATTGAAAGTCATACTGTGTCTTTTCACAATTTTTCTCATTTTTATTGAAATATAACATACATTGAAATTAACATACCATAATAAAATATATTGAGGTGTATTCACTTAATATATTCACATATACAATACCTAGATCAAGAAACTGAACATTACAGCATCCCAGAAGTCTCCTATGTCAGCAGAGATTAAAGACTGTCCTGACTTTAATGATATAGGTTAGTTTCATCTGTTTTCATAATTATATACCTTAAACCATATGTTATATTCTCTACTTTTTTTCTTTTTATCTTTTAACTCCCTTCACCCATTTTTCCTACTCCCCACCTCCCACCTCTGGCAGCCACCAATCTGTTCTTTGTATCTATGAGCTTTTATATGTTTGGATTCCAAATATAAGAAAGTTTAAAGAAGTACTTGTCTTTCTTAGTCTGACTTATTTCACCTAACATAATGCCCTCAACGTTCATGTTCATGTTGTCCAAATGGAGATATTTAATTCTTTTTTATGGCTGAATAATATTCCATTGTATATATGTACTACAATTTCTTTATCAATTCATCCATTGGTGAACATTTTGGTTGTTTATATATGTTGGATATGGCCAATAATGTTGCAATGAACATGGGTATGCATATATCTTTTTGAGTTAGTGTTTTTGATTCGTTTGAATATATACCAAGCAGTGGAATTGTATCGTATGGTAGTTCTATTTTTAATTTTCTGAGGATCCTTAATACTGTTTTCCATAGTGGTTGTTCCAATTTATAATCCCACTGACAGTGCAAAAGGGTTTCCTTTTCTCCACATCCACACCAGTATTTGTTCTTTCTGGCCTTTTTGATGATGGCCAACTATAATTGATAATTCAATTTTTTAATCTATTTTGAGTTAAATTTTGTGTATAGTATGAGATAGTGGTCCAGTTGCATTCTTGTGCACGTAGCTGTCCAGTTTTCCCAAAATCATTTATGAAAGAGACTGTCCTTTCCCCATTGTATATTTTTGGCTCCTTTGCCATAAATTGTCAATATATGTGTGGGTTTATTTCTGGGCTCTTCATCCTGTTCTATTTATCTGTGAGTCTGTTTTATGCCAGTGCCATACTGTTTTGGTTACTACAGCTTTGTAGTATAGTTTGAAATCAGGGAGTGCCATACCTCCAGCTTTGTTCTTCTTCCTTAAGATTGCTTTGGCTATTCAGGATCTTTTGTGGTTCCATACAAATTTTAGGATTATTTGTTCTAGTTCTGTGAAAAATGGCATTGGAATTTTGACAGGGATTGCATTCAATCTGTACATTGCTTTGGGTAGTATGGACATTTTAACAATATTGATGCTTCCAATCCAAAAGCACAAAATATCTTTCCATTTTTTATGTGTCTTCTTCAATTTATTTCATTGATGTCTTGCAGTTTTCAATATACAGGTCTTTCTTTTTTGATTAAATTTATTTATAGGTGTTTTAATCTTTTTGATGCTTTGTAAATGGGATTGTTTTCTTAATTTATCTTTCTGATAGTTTGTTATTCTTTTACAGAAACGCAACAGATTATTTTAATTGATTTTTACCATGCAAATTTACTGAATTTATTTATTCGTTCTGTTCTGTGATGAAGTCTTTATGGTTTTCTCTTTATAATATGTCATCTGTAAATAGTGACAGTTTTACTTCTTTCTTCCCAATTTGGATGACTTTTATTTCCTTATATTGCCCAATTACTCAGTCTGGGACTTCCAATATTATGTTGAATTAAAGTGGCAAGAGTGAGCATCCTCGTCTTGTTCTTGTTCTTAAAGGAAAAACTTTCAGCTTTTCACCATTGATTATGATGTTAGCTGTGGGCTTGTCATAAATGGCTTTCATTTTGTTGTAGTACATTCCCTCTCTACCTGCTTTGTTGAGAGCTTTTATCATAAATACATGTTGAATTTTGTCAAATGCTTTTTCTGCATCTATTGGGATAATTATATGATTTTCGTTCTTCATTTTGTTAATGTGGTGTATCATATTGATTTGCAAATGTTGAACCATTCTTGCATCCCTGGAATAAATCCCACTCGATCACGTTGTATGGTCCTTTTAATGTATTGTTGAATTTAGTTTGCTAATATTTTGTTGAGTAATTTTGCAACTACATTCATCAGGGGTATTGGCTTGTAATTTTCTTGTGATGTCTTTGTCTAGTTTTGGTATCACAGTAATGCTAGCCTTATAAAATGAGTTTAGAAGTGTTCCCTACTCTTCTGTTCTTTGGAAAAGTTTGAGAAGAATTAATATTAATTCTTTGGATGTCTGATAGAATTCACCAATGAAGCTGTCTGGTCCTGGATTTTTGTTTGTTGGGAGGTTTTTGATTATTGATTCAATCTCCTTAATAGAAATCAGTGTTTTCAGATTTTCTCTTTCTCCATGATTCAGTCTTTGGAAGGTTGTATGTTTCCAGGAATTTATTGATTTCTTCTAGGTTGCCCAATTTGTTGGCATATGATTGCTCATAGTAGTCCCTTATGATCCTTTGGATTTCTGTGATATCGGTTGTAACATCTCCTCTTTCATTTCTGATTTTATTTATTTGAGTTCTCTTTCTTTTTTTCCTGGTGAGTCTAGCTAAAGGCTTGTCATTGTTTATCTTTTCAAAGGATCAGCTCTTTGTCTTATTGATCTTCACTATTGTCTTTTTGTTCTCTATTTTATTTATTTCTGTCTTAATCTTTGTTATTGCCTTCCCTCTACTGACTTCCTTTTACTAATTTCCTTCATTTGTTCTTCTTAAGGTTAAAAATTAGGTTGTTTATTTGAGATTTTTCTTGTTTCTTGAAAGAAGCATTTATCATCATGAACTTCCCTCTTAGAACTGCTTTTGCTGCATGCAAATTTTGTTTTGTTATATTTCTATTCATTTTTTGCAAGGTAATTTTTTATTTCTTCTTTGACTCATTGGTTGTTCAGTAGCATGTTGTTTAATCTCCACATATTTGTGAATTTTCCAGTTTTCCTTGTGTAATTCATTTGTAGTTTTATATCATTGTGGTCAGAAAAGTTGCTTGATATGATTTCAATCCTCTTAAATTTATTAAGACTTGTTTTATGGCCTAACATATGATCTGTCCTGGAGAATGTTCATGTGAACTTGAAAAGAATGTATATTCTGTTGCTTTTGGATGGAATGTTCTGTATATATCTGTTAAGTCTGTCTTTTCTAATGTGTCATTTAAGGCCAATGTTTCCTTATTTACTTTCTACCTGGATGTTATATCCCTTGATGTAAGTGGGATATTAAAGCCCTGTACTAATATTGTGTTACTGTCTATTTCTACCTTTAGGTCTGTTAATATTTGCTTTATATATTTAGGTGCTCCTATGTTGGGTGCCTAAATATTTTACAAATATTAGATCATCTCAATGGATTGACCTCTTTATTGTTTTGTAATGCCCATCTTTGTCTCTTATTACAGTCTTTGTTTTAAAGTGTATTTTTTCTGATATAAGTATAGCTACCCTAACTTCCCTTTGGTTTCCATTTTCATTCAATAATCTTTTCTATCCATTTACTTTCAGTCTGCGTGTGTCCTTACATTTAAAATGAGTCTCTTGTGGACAGCATATAGATGGATCTCATTTTTTTATCCATTCAGCCACTTTATATCTTTTGAATGGAGAATTTAGCCCATTTACATTTAAAGTAATTATTGATAGGTATGTACTTACTGCCATTTTGTTAATTGTTTTCTGACTATTTTTGTAGTTCCTCTCTGTTTCTTTCTTCTTTTCTTGCTCTCTTTCTTTGTGGTTTGATGACTTTCTTTAGTGGTATGCTTATATTCCTTCCTTGTCATCTTTTGTGTATTCACTATAAGTTTTTGCTTTGTGGTTACCATGAGGCTTACATATAATAACTGACATCTATAACAATCTATTTTAAGTTGGTAACAACTTAAGTTTGATCGTATTCTAAAGCTCAACAATTTTACTCTCCCTCACCACATTTTATGTTTTTGATGTTATATTTTACATCTTTTTATCTTATGTATCCCTTAAGTAATTATTGTAATCATACTTATTTTCACTCCTTTTGTCTTTTAGTCTTCATACTAGCTTTACAAGTGGTTGATTCACTACCTTTTCTATCTATTTACCTTTCCAGTGACACTTATTCTTTCATATTTTTTCTTGTCATTAATTAGTGCCCTTTCATTTCAGCTTAAATAAATCCCCTTAAAATTTCTTGTAAGCCTAGTTTATTGGTGATGAACTCCTTTAGATTTTACTTGTCTGGAAAACTCTTTATCTCTCCTTTAATTCTGAATGATAACTTTGCCAGGTAGCCTATTCTCCGTTGGAAGTTTTTTTCTTTAGCGCTTTGAATATATCACACTACTCTCTTCTGGCTTGCACAGTTTCTGCTCAAAAATCTACTGATTGTCTTATGGGGGTTCACTTGTATGTAGTAAGTTGTTATTCTCTTGCTGCTTTTAATATTCTCTCCTTGTTTTTAACTTTTGACATTCTAATTATAATGTTTCTTGCTGTGGATCTCTCTGGGTTCATCTTTTTTGGAACTCTCTGGGCTTCCTAGATCTGGATGCCTGTCTCCTTCCTCAGTTTAGAGAATTTTTCAGCTATTATTTCTTCAATAAGATTTCTGACTCTTTCTCTCTATATATAATGCAAACAGCAGTCTTTTAGATGTTGCCTCATAAATCCCTTAAGCTATCTTCACGTTTTTCATTCTTTTTTCTTTTTGATACTCTGATTGGGTTATGTCCACATCTCTGTGTTGAAGTTGATTGATCCTTTCTCCTGCTGCGTATAGTCTGCTGTTGAACCTCTCTAGTGTATTTTCCCATTTAGTCATTGTATTCTTCATTATTATGACTTCTATTTGGTACTTTCTTATATTTCCCATCTCTTTGTTGAAGTTTTCACTGAGTTCACCCATTCGTCTCCGTAGTCCAGTGAGCATCTTTATGACCGTAACTTTGAACTCTTTTTCAGGTAAATTATTTATTTCCATTTCATTAAGTTTTTTTTCCCTGAGGTTTGTATCTTGTTCTTTCATTTGGAACATATTCCTCTGTTTCTTTATTTTTCTTGACTCTCTGAGTGGGTTTCTATACAGTAGATAAAACAACGACCTCTCCCAGTGTTGAAGGCGTGGCCTCATGTAAGAAATTTTCCTTGTTTTTCAACCCTGCCCAAGCTGTTTGCTGTCTTTAAAACCTTTGTGCTTGTCCATGCAACCTACTATATTTGTAATAGCCTCCTGTAGTTGAGGAGGTGCCAAGACCACTCAGTATCCTTAAGGGGAGGATCTCAGCACTTATACCCAGCATAATTAGAAGCCAGACCCTCATACAGCATCTTTTAAAAGTATGCAAATATGCACAGTCCTGTGGGACCTCAAATACAAGCCTCACTTGCCACCAAAGCCAATTGATCTGGCAGCGTCCCCTGGGTGGCAGTTGCAAAAATCAGAGTTCCAGATGAGTATATAAGCTTTTTTGTGGGAGACACCAGTGAGCTGAAGCAAGGTAGAGGGAGAGTGCCAAGATGGCACCCACAGCCTATGTTCCTTGAAAGCAGCTCTATAGACCATTAGATGTGTGCCAAAACTGAAGCCTGCCCCTCAGTCTGAAGTTGCAAGACAAACAATGAGGGTTTTTCACAGAAAGACTAGGGGGATATGCATCAGTCTGCTGTTCGTACAATCCTCTGGAAGTGGTAGCCTGCTTAGAACCATCTCTCCAATTGCCACAGTTCTGCAGAGTCCAGGAATGCAAGCCCCTCAGTCACCAGAGCCAGGCAATCAAGGGGTGTCCTTTGAGTGGGAGCCACCAAAAAATGGGCATCAGACATGTGTAATACTCCCCTCCAGGAGACACTAGCACTGTGGAGTGTTGCAGAGGGAGATCACAAAGATAATGCCCACCCTCCAAGTTGTCCGGAAAGAATTACAGTCAGTGCCCAGACGTGTGTTTAATTAGGAGCCCTGATGATTAGACTGCAGCCCTGATGATTAACAAATAGGCCTCCTTCACAAAAAGAGCTCCTGGGTCTCTTGCCTCTTGCTGTGCCTTGAAAGTGGTAGCTGTTTAAGAACTCTTTCTCTGTTGGTTACAATCTTGCGGGACCTATGAGCATAAGCCCCACTGGCCAGCGGAGCCAGATGATGTAAAGTTGTCCCCTGGTAGCAGCTGGAAAAATTGGGGCACCAAACAGGGGTATGAGCTCCTTTCTGGATGACACCAATTATGACAGTCCCATGGAACCAGGAATGCAAGCTGCCCTGGCTTTCAGAGCCAAGCTGTCAAAAGACATCCCCTGGGTGGTAACTGTAAAAATTGGGGCAACTGTTGCATGTAAAAGCTCCTCTCTGGGAGATATTGGTGGTCTGGAGCATGTAAAGGGAGATGGTGAAGATGGCATCCTGGAAGAGTGTTACAACAGGCTTCTAGAAGTCTGTATTAAATTAGATGCTTATCCCTCAGGCTGATACTTTAATATAAGCAGGTGAGCCTCCTTCACTTTAAGTCCAGGCATGATCAGCTGCCTCTGAGCTGGGGCCTGGGGCAGGTGAATCCTAGCACATGAGCCTTTTATGAGCCATTTCTCAGATTGCTACTGTCTTGTGAGTCTTGGGATGTGAACTCCACTGTTTTTCAAAGTTAGATGTTTTTAGGGGGCCTCATCTCTCAGGTTCAGGTCTTAAAAATTGAGGTGCCAGACGTGGTGTTCAAACCACTTGCTGCTCAAGGAAAATCTCCAGGTTTTGAGTTTGCTCCCAGTTATGGGTTGCCATGCCATGGCTGGAGTTTATTGAGATTGTGTCCCAGCCTCTCTTACCTGCTTTGATGTGGTTTTCTTCTTGTTTTCCCAATGTGCAGTCATTGCTCCGCCAGCTTTTAGGATTTTTTAAGAGGAAATTGTTCCATATCTAGCTGTAGACTGCGTCCATGGGAGGAGGTGGATTCAGGATCATCCTATGTCACAGCCTTCAATATATACTCTTTTGTGTCTAGCTTCTTTCACTCACTACACTGTGAGACATTTTCATATAGTTTTGTGTGGTGGTTTTTCATTTTAATTGTTGTTTGGATTCCATTGTATGAGTATTACATGATTTATTCATCTATTTTCGTGTTGATGGACATTTGAGTAGTTTCTAGTTTGGGGCTATCACAAATAAGGATGTTCTGAACGTTTTAGTGAATGTCTTTGGTAAATGTGTGCATGTGTGCAGGGAATATTTTTGTGCATACTTATATAGGCTGGAAGTGCTGGGTAATATATTCATATATTCAGCTTTAATAGAATATTTTATTGTATATCAGACCGTGGGTTTCCCTGGTATAAAAGTTTCAAATGTTTTCTGTTCTAGTTTATATGTATCATAAAATCTTTGCCATAATCCTTGCAGCTCTGCAAAACTGACTCCTGCTTACTTCTGCAGCCTCCTCTCATGTCACACTTTCCCTTGATCCAGACTTGTTAGCATCCTTTGGGTGATGTTTCTGGATACAGGGCTTTTGTACATACCCTTCCTTCTGATTGGGAGACTCATTGGTCCTCCCTGTCAGCCTCATTCTTATAATATATGTATATTAAATTTCTTGTTTGTTTCTGTTTCCTACTAGAATGTATGCTCCATGAGAGAAGTAGCTAGGCCCATAGGGATGCCAGACCCATAGATGTTTCACGATCTCTTTCCCATACCATCATATGTAGAGCTCAAAATTGAACTTTAAGGGGCCGGCCCAGTGGTGCAGTGGTTAAGTTCACACGTCTTGCTTCAGCAGCTGGGGGTTCACTGGTTCGGATCCCAGGTGTGGACCTATGCACTGCTTGTCAGGCCATGCAGGCTTCCCACATATAAAAAAGTAGAGGAAATTGGGCACGGATGTTACCTCAGGGCCAGTCTTCCCCAGCAAAAAGAGGAGGATTGGCAGCAGATGTTAGTTCAGGGCTAATCTTCCTCAAAAGAAAAAATAAAGATAAAAAAATTGAACTTTAAAGAGCCATGTCTTTTTCTTCTTCTTTTTGAATGCTATACAAACAAGCATCATAAAATGAGCCCTGAGATTTGGAGTTAGAATCACATGGGTTCAAGTTCTAGTCCAGTCACTTAATAGGGACATGGCTTTGGGTGAACTACTTAATTTCTTTTTCTCAAGTTTCTCACCTATAAAGTGTTAGTACTGCAGTATATTTTGTAACCTGATTTTACCCAGGTTTCATTAGACTCATTAAACATGACCAAAATTTTTATAAATAATCCAATTCCTATTCTCTCTCACCCCCATAGTTAATGGCTCAACATAGTTTCTGTTGAGTGTTTTAAGGAGTCCCAGCAGCATTTTGTGCTCTGTCCCCAGGAAGTGCAGTGGAGCTGTTATGCTCAAGGTGTGTATAGTCTGTTGTGATGGGGCCTGGAAACTATAACTCCATTTCTATTTTTGTGTTCACCAAATGTGGATGGTTTATCAGCCATGCTATGTGTGCTCTGATATCCTAAAGAGGCTTTGCTCGTTAGGCTTAGTTTGATTTGTTCTCTTGACGTTGCATTAGAAAATTTTTAACAATTCGATGATTTTTAATAAACGCATAGATTTGTTCAATCATCAGTTATCACGATTCGGTTTTAAAACTTTCAGCATCTTCCGTATTTCCACGGAACCTGTTTACGGGTAGTCCACACACCTCATCCCTACCACCCAGCCCTAGGCAACCTCTAGTCTGCTTTCTGTCTCTTTAAATTTGCCTTCTTCTGAACAGTGAAAAGTTCACATAAACAGAATCATACAGTATATATTCTTTTGCAACTGGCTTAATCTATTTAAGAAAAGTATTTTGAGATATATCTGTGTTGTAGCATGCATCAGTATTTTTTATTGCAGAATAGTATTCTATTCCATGGTATGGATACATTACATTATATTTACGCATTCACAAGTTGATGAACATTTGGATTGTTTCCACTTGGGGTTATTATGAATAATGCTGCTGTGAAATCGGAGTCTAAGTCTTTGTTTGAACATATGTTTTTATTTTCCATGAGTAGGTTTCTTTTTTTTTAATTCTTAATGAAGTATTTTACATTATTTTTTCATAGTAAGTCTTTGAAATCTGGTATGTATTTTATATATATATATATATTTTTGCTTCTTCTTCTCCCCAAAGTCCCCCAGTGCATAGTTGTATATTCTAGTTGTAGGTCCTTCTGGTTGTGCTGTGTGGGATGCTGCCTCAGTATGTCCTGATGAGCGGTGCTATGTCCGTGCCCAGGATCCGAACCGGTGAAACTCTGGGCCACCAAAGCAGAGCATGCAAACTTAACCACTCAGCCACGGTGCCATCCCCTGAGTAGATTTCTAAGAATGGAATTACTGGGATGTATGGTAAATTTATGTTTAATACTTAAAGAAATTGTTAGGCTGTTTACCAAACTGTCTGTAGCATTTTGCATTCCCACTAACAATGTCTGAGGAATCCAGCGTTTCCACATAATAGTTATTGAGTTTATAGAAGTGTGCCATTGTGGGCTTCATTTACATTTCCCTAACAACTAATGGGATTGTTCACCTTCTCCTGCATTTATTAGCCATTTATACATCTTCCTTACTGAAGCGTACATTTGGTATCTTGTCCATTTTTCTTGTCTTATTATTGAGTCGTAAGTAATATATTCTGGATGCAAGTGCCTTGTCAGATGTATAATTTGCAAATATTTTCTCCCAACCTGTGTCTTTTTTTATGTCCTTAATGTTATGCCTTGAGGCACAAAGATTTTTTTTAATGAATTCCAATTTATTAAAAAAATTTCTGATTCACGTTTTTGGTGTTATATCTGAGTTCTTTTTGCTAATCCAATATTACAAACATTTTATGGTTTTTTTCCTAGGAATCTTATAGTTTTAGCTTTTAGTCCATGTGTTCGTATGTGTTTATTCCTTATGATTTTCTGCAAATAGGATCATGCCTTTAGGAATAAAAGTTTTGCTTTTCTTTAACAATGGAGACTAATTTTGAATTTGATTTGTTATTATTTCATCTTATTGCATTGGGTAGAACCTCTAGTACAATGTTGAATGGAAAGGGCGAGGGGGAAATCCTTGACTTTTGACTTATTCCCAGTCTTAGAGAAGAGCAGTCCTTCACCATTAAGAATGATGCCTGATGTAGGTTTTCCTCAGAAGTTCCATTCTATTCCTACTCTTTTGAGAATAGCTCTCTGAAGTATAGCTTGTTTAAAACTGTTCTTATTTTGTCCTTCTAAGGGAATGGCAAGTTATGGCTCCAGTTATTTGGGAAGTTTGGTAGGAGTACCCCTGCTATGAGCTGTGGTACTTGGTACACTCACAGGTGGTATGTTGAACGCAACACTGCCCTGGTCCTTGGTGCAGGCCCATACTTTATCAGCCTCTGATTGCTAAACCAAAAGACTTTTACTTGTGCAGTATTTATGGGACAAGGGATTTTTATCCACGGGGCCCAGTTTTTCTGTATTTATTTATTTAACTAGTACTCGAGATAATTTCTCCAACTATTGATTCAATGTACCTCTCTCACATACAAAGCTGTAATTTTGGCTTCCAAGCTTGGAAGATCTCTTAAAATGTTTGTTAACTTTATTGGGGTTTTCTTCTGTAAGTATCTCCTTCATCTTTCATTAATGTGTTTTCATTTGTTTTCTCTCTGCCTACATTCTTTCTAAATTTCTGGTCTGCTAATAGTAAGGTGTCTTAGATGGGTTCTCCAAGAGCAGACCCTGAGATGCCAGTACATGTGCAAACGACTTATGAACATGTTCCAGGAGAAGCTGGTAAATGACAGAGGAAGGGGAAGAAGATTGTATGCAGATTGTCAGCCTTAATCTCCTTAGCCTGAGCTTGCAGGGGAGGTCTAGAGGGTGAGATATACTTCAGTATTAGTTCTAAACTCTGGAAGAGAATTCAGGCTTTTTTATTCCCTCATTGACAAGGGTCGTCCTTGAGGTTTGGAGGCCATAACCTACCAGGAGCTACAGGATCTCTGCATGCAGAGGTAAAGCAGCTCCAGGAGCCAAGGACAGTCTTCCAAAGACAGTATTGGGCACAGGACATTAGAAGGAAATGCATTCAGAGCCAGGGTGTGAGCCCATAGATAACAAAAGGAATCTAAGGGATCTGCGTGGGGTAATGACAGTGTCTACTACATTAGATTTTCATGCTTTGCATTACTATTGGAAATTCTTAAATATCTTTTATAAATATAATTTATTTAGTCTTCTTAAAATTGTTCTGGGTTCAACTATGTTCCAGGACCCAAATGAGGTATGTCAAACATAGTATTTTCATTTTAATGGGAAATAGTTTGACAATATAATTATTGAAAAAATAGAATGTCTCCCATCATGCATAGTGGATTGCTAATAAATGAAAGAAATTGACTACAAGCAAATACCAGTATTGGATAGAAGATAATCTTTATACTGTCCCTCTCATCTCTAAAATTCATGTTCTCTCTAAAATTATGAAAAATATTGGAGAATTTAATTTACATGATTTATTGCATGATTTTCAAAGTAGGAAATAAAACATTCCAAATTTCCATTTTTCCTCCTATCGGAATAACCAGATTGATATGATTTACAACTTGAAGCATGAGGTAGAGAAGAGAGGCTCACAAATGAATGTTATGGAGACATACAGCAAGACCAACAAATGCAAGCCATAACTGGTCTTTCCCATTTTGAAAAAAATGTAACTGTTTATTAGTTCTTAGTTTTAGAGAGCTTTATGGCTTTATAGCTTTATAGCTTGAAGATATCTTTTGTAAGAGAAAGGGTGTTACTCCTTTAAACAAGTAACTATTCTGTTCAATTAATCACTTTCTTAAGTCAACTGGTCATGACTCTTTCATACATTGAAATCTTCAGATTTTTTAAAGAAATAATATTATTCAATCTGCTTTTCAGGGTTAGACAGTTAAAAATGCTCATAACATCCTGAACTCTGTCATATGATAGGGATGACAAATTTACAAGGAAAAGTGAGTAATATTAAATTTTGATATTGTCATTTTAGCAGAGCAGAAATGTGTTGACGTTGAAGAGACAGAACAATGTCATTCAAAATGTGAGTTTAAAAAAAGTAACCTGAGAAATATCACATTGAAACAGGAGGGAAAAAACCACAGCATAGAAAATGTTTACTAAAAAGTCCATTTGATATTTTAGAAGTGGATAGAAGGACATCAACTTAATGTTGAAATGTGATAACCACATTGTCAGAAAGAGCAACTTCACTGCAATATCTAAAAGGAAAGTGAAGAAACTGCCATTGGGATCAGAAATATGAGCTTTGTTTTACTTTTATGCTGTCCACTGATTTCCTTTTCCCCCTGGTTTTATTAAGAAACAATTGACAGACATCACTGTATAGGTTTAAGGTGTACAGCATGATGGTTTGATTTACATATATTGTGAAATGATTACCACAATAGGTTTAGCTATCATTCATCTTCTCACATAGATACAATTAAAAGAAAGAAAATGTTTTTCTTTTTTACTCTTGATGAGAACTCTTAGAATTTACTTTCTTAACAACATTCCTATATATCATCCAGCAGTGTTAACAACAGTTATCATGCTGTACATTACAATCCTAGTATTTATTTATCTTATAACTGGAAACTGTACCTTTTGACCCCCTTCTTCTAATTCCACTCCCCACCCCCCAGCTTCTGGGAACCACAAGTCTGATCTCTTTTTCATTTTTAAATTTTTCTTTAAATTTTGCATATAAATGAGGTAATTCAGTATTTGCCCTTTTCTGACGTTTCACTTAGCATAATGCCTTCAAGGCCCATCTATCTTGTCACAAATTGTAGAATTTTCTCATTTTTTATGGCCAAACAATATTCTATTGGATATATATACCACAACTTCTTTATCCCTTCACCCACTGATGAACACTTAGGTTGTTTCCATGTCTTGGCTATAAATAATGTTGCTATGAACATCGAAGGGCAGATGTTTTTGAGTTGATGGTTTTGTTTACTTTGAATATATTCTCAGAAATGGAAATGATGGGTCATAGAGTAGCTCTCTTTTTAATTATTTGAAAATTATTTTCATACTGTTTTACATAGTAGGTGTATCAATTTATCAATTTACAATCCTACCAACAATTCACAAGGGTTTGCTTTTCTTTACATCTATGCCAACATTTATTATCTCTTGTTGTCTTGATGGTCATTCTAAAGCACTTGAGGTTATATTCCATTGTGATTTTAATTGGCATTTCCCTAATGACTAATCATGTTGAGCGTCTTTTCACGTACCCGTTGCACTTTCATATATCTTCTTTGGGAAAATGTCTATTCAGTTCCTTTGCTCATTTTTTAATTGGGTTATTTGGGTTTTTGCTATTGAGCTGTGTGAGTCCTTTATGTATTTTGGATACTAACCCCTTATTAGATACATGATTTGAAAATATGTTTTTTCCCATTCCGTAGTTTTTCTTTTCACTTTATTGATCATTTCTTTTGCTGTACAGAGCTTTTTAGTTTGATGTAGTCCCACTTGTTTATTTTTGATTTTCTTGCTTGTGCTTTAGGTGTCATATCCAAAAAATCATTACCAAGGCCCATGTCAAGGAGCTTTATTCTTGTTTTCTTCTAGAAGTTTCACGGTTTTAGGTATTACATTTAAGTCCTTAATCCATTTCGTGTTAATTTTTGTAAGTGGTGTAAGATAGGGGTCTACTTTCATTCTTTTACATGTGAATATCCAATTATCCCAGCAACATTTATTGAAGAGACTGTCTTTTCTCCATTGAATATTCTTGGCTCCCTTGTCAAATATTAGTTGACCGTTAAGTGCTTGGGTTTATTTCTGGGCTCTTGATTCTGTTCCATTGGGCTATTTGTCTGTTTTTATGCCCGTACCATACTGTTTTGATGATTATTGCTTTATAGTATAGCTTGAAATCGGGGAGTGTGATACCTCCTGCTTTGTTCTTGCTCAAGACTCCTTTGGCTATTTGGGAGTCTTTTGTGGTTCCATATTAATTTTAGGATTGTTTTTTTCTACTTGGGAGTCTTGATAGGGATTGTATTGAATCTAGAGATAGCTTTTGGTAGTATTGACATTTTAACAATATTAATTCTTCCAGTCTATAAACACGAGATACTTTTCCATTTATTTGTGTCTTCTTTGATTTCTTTCATCAATGTCTTGCAGTTTTCAGAATAGAAATCTTTTGCCTCCTTGGTTAAATTTATTCCTAAATTTTTTATTGTTTTGATGCTATTGTAAATGGAATCTATTTCTTTTTCAGAAAATTCATTATTAGTGTATAATTATGTTACTGATTTTTGTATGTTAATATTGTATCCTGCAACTTTACTGAATTCATTGATTGGATCTAACGGCTTTTTTTTTGAGCCTTTAGGATTTTCTGTATATAAAAATCACGTCATCTGCAAATAGAAACCACCTAACTCCTTTCCAATTCTGATATCTTTTATTTCTTTTTCCTGCCTGCTTGCTCTACTTAGGACTTCCAGTACTATGTTGAATAAAAGCGGTGAGAGAGGGCATCCTTTTCTTTTTCTTGATCTTAGTGAAAAAGCTTTCAAACTTTCACCAAAGAGTATGATGTTAGATCTTTATTATATTGTGATATGTTCCTTCTGCTCTTAAGAGGGGATTTTTTTTTTTTATCATCAATGGATGTTGAATTTTGTCAAATGCTTTTTCAGCATCTATTGAGATGATCATGTGATTTTCTATTAATTCTTTCTATTAATTCTTTCTATTAATGTGATGTGTCATATTGATTGATTTGTGTATATTGTACCATCCTTGCATCCCAGGGATAAATCCCACTTGATCATAATGAACGGTCCTTTTTATGTGCTGCTGAATTTGGTTTGCTAGTATTTTATTGAGAATTTTTGCACTTACATTTATCAGGGATATTGGCCCATAGTTTTCTTTTCTAGTAGTGTCTTTTCTGGTTTTGGTATCAGGATACACTGATCTTGTAAAATGAGTTTGGCAGTGTTCCCTCCTCTTTGACTTTTTGGAAGAGCTTCAGAAGGATAGATATTAATTCTTGTTTAAATATTTGGTAAAATTCACCAGTGAAGCTGTGTAGTCCTGGGCTTTTCTTTGTTGGGAGATTTTTGATTACTGATTCAATCTCCTTACTAGTAATTGATTTATTCAAATTTTCTGTTTATTTCTAATTCTGTCTTGGTAAGTTGGATGTTTCTAAGAAATTTTCCATTTATTCCAGTTTGTTGGCATAAAGTTTTTCATAGTAGCCTCTTATGACCCTTTCAATTTCTCTGATGTTCATTGAAATATCTCTTTTTTCATTTATAATTTTGTTGACTTGAGTCCTTTCTCTTTGTTCCATGGCTAGTCTAGCTAAGGGCTTGTTAATTTTGGTTATTTTTTTCAGAGAACCAACTCAATCTCACTAATGTTTTCTATTGTTTTTCTGTTGTCTATCTCATTTCATTCTTGCTCTCATCTTTATTATTTTCTTTCTTGTAACTTTGGGCTCATTTTGTTCTTTTATTTCTAGTTTCTTACAGGGTAGAATAAGGTTGTTTATTTGGAATCTTTCTTGCTTCTTAATGTAGGTATTTACTGCTATGAACTTTCCTCTTAGAACTGCTTTTGCTGCATCCAACAAGTTCTGGTATGTTGTATTTCCACTCTCATTTTTCTCAAGAAACTTTTTTACTTCCCTTTTAATTTCTTTTTTGATCCATTGGTTGTTCAAAAGAATCTTGTTTTATTTCCACGTGTTTGTGAAATTTCCAGTTTTGCTGTTGTTACTGATTTCTAGTTTCATGCTGTTGTGGTCAGAGAAGATACTTGTATGATTTCAGTCTTCCTGAATTTGCTAAGAGCTGTTTTGTGGCCTAACATATAGTCTATCCTAGAAAGTGTTCCATGTGCACTTGAGCAGAATGTGTATTTTGCTGTTGTTGGATAGAATGTTCTGTATACATCTGTTAGGTACATTTGGTCTATAGTATTGTTCAGATTTGCTGTTTCCTTATTGATTTCTCCGTCTGGATGATCTATTCATTTTTGAGAATGGAGTATTAAAGTCCACAACTTTTATTATATTACTGCTTATTTCTTCTTTTAACTCTGTTAATTTTTGCTTTATATTGTTAGGTGCTCCATGTTGGGCACATAAATATTTCCAACTTTTATGTCTTTTTGTTGTATTTACTCATTTATCATTATATAAAGACCATCTTTGCCTCTTTTTTTTTTTTTTTTTGCCAAGGAAGATTCTCCCTGAGCTAACATCTGTTGCCAAGATTCCTCTTTTTGTATGTGAGTTGCCACAACAGCATGGCCACTGACAGATGAGTGGTATAGGTCCATACCTGGAAACTGAACCCAGGCAGTCAAAGTGGCATGTCAATCTTAAGCACTAGGCCACTGGGGCTGGCCCCATCTTTGCCTCTTTTAACCATTTTTACTTTAAAGTCTTTTTTTCTGATATAAGTATAGCCACCCCTCCTCTTTTTGGGCTTACTATTTGATTGAAATGTGTTCTTCCATCACTTCACTTTCAGTATGTGTGTGTTCCCACTGTTTGGGGACCTGATTCTGGCCAGAGTGTGCACTGAATTTCCTGGTCAGGTGAGGCCATCGGTTTTGCTCTGCTGACAGGGGAAGCCATGAGTTGTGCTCTCTGTTCAAATGCCACTGTATGTAGACCTGTTAAATGGACTACACAGCTTCCAATTTGCTGTTGTTAGGTTCCTTGTTGGGACAGGCTGAAGGCTGTTTTCAGTGATAGGTGCGGGGCTACAAATTAAATTCCCTGCCTAATGCAATGGGGGTAACAGCTCTAAAGCTGGTAAAGCTCTCTGTTTGTTGTCTCAACTCAAGTCAACCCACACCCCAAGTTCCCTGACTGACCAAGGCCAATGATTTTGCTCTGGAAACTACTGGCTTTGCTTGCTTGACTCTCAGCTTGAACACCACTGGTCTTCACAGCTTCTAGGAGTGGTCACCAGGGCTTCTGGTAAGATAGGGCTAAAAGACACTCTCCACATCTTGTAGGGCTATGTCACAGTTCCCTTGCCTGGGTGGTATGAGGAGGGGCTGCTCTACATGCTTTATAGATTTTGTGGCCCCTATTTGTGTATGTACCTCCCAGCTGCAATAACTAGATAACTTTGTTCTTTTGAGTTCCTTAGGAATGTGATGACCCCTGGACAGAGAGAGTCTATGTTGATAGCCATTATCAATGACAACTGAGAGATCTGGTGTGGTGACTCCCCGTCTGTAACACCAAAGGGTCAACATTCCTAACCCCCTCCCCTATAATCTACTGGCCTATAAACTGCTTCAACATTCTGTGCCCCCTTAAGACAATTCTTTAGGACACTAGTCCATCATCTTCTGATTTGCTAGCTTATTGCTTAATAAATGCCCTTTCTCTGCCAAAATCTTGCCTCTTGACGATTGGCTATTGTCTTGCAGCAAGCAGACTGTGCCCTTTGTGTAGTAACAAGAGTGTGCCCCTGACTTGGTTTCACAGATAAGCCAAACAGCTAGTTGGGATTACTACTTGGGCACTGCAGGTATGAACGCAGTCTGGCAAGATCTGCTTGCTGGTTGTCATGATTCCCTCCCCCCTTCTCTGTCTCAGTCAGATTCCTAGTTGTAGATCCTTGCAGATTCCCCTTGCAATTTATGTGATGCAAGATCAGAGTAGGAGCTCCTGCAAAGTAAACGACAATGCTGGAGGGGAGGTTGATTGTTCCCTTTGGGTTCTCTTTTCCTACTGTAGGAACCAAAGTCTCAAGGGAGACATCTCTATGTGGTGCCATGCTGGCCTAAGAGAGGGGCAATGTGGTCAATGTGTAGCTGCTTCTCTTGCCCTTCCAATGAAGTCTGCCTTGGTCTCTGAGTTTCAAGGGGCTGCTTCAATCTCATCTCCATGTGCTAGGATTCTCTCAGGGGTGAATTGTTCTTGAATAGTTAGTTGTTCTTGTGAAGGGGAGCAAAGTCAGGAACAGCTTACATTGCCATCTTGGTGGCATCACTCTATTGATTTTCAGTATCAATATGGAAATATCTATAAATGCAGGCATCAGCATGTCTTCATCAGTTGTAAAATTCTATCAGTCTGTATTCAGGGATCATTAAATTTGCTTTACAAGCCTTAAAAACTATGTGTTGAGCCTCATGAAGTGCCAACAGCATAAAGAAGGAAAAAGGAAAAACTTCAAAAAAAAACACCTTCAGAATCTGTTTCTCACAGTTGATATCACAGTCTATGGAACTGACACCATATTACTCGTCAAAGGGATTCGTTCATGGCTATATAAGCCAACAACAGGAGAGTGAACATAAAGTGATGCTCAGTGAGAATTTGACTTTAGGAAACCAGGGAGAAAATTCTGAATTAAAGGAGCCACTAGAAGACATTGGATGCACAGTACTTAGAATCAGAACATCGCATGTCCTTGGCCTCTACCAGTACCTGTAAGGACAAAAACAAAAATGATAAATAAGTCAGATAACTCATAGCTAGGGACAGGTACAAAAAAACCCCAAACAAACAGAACTTTCTGTGAAAAAGGAAAAAATGGGACTAAATGATCTAAATTGTGGGAAAATGCTTATGAAAAATTGGACTTCTCAATTTAAAGTTTTATTTTTCTATTACGATAACTTCAAATTTTAGTTGGGTTGCTCTGATAAATACATAAGTATAAGTAAATTCAGGACTGTAATTAGGCAATAAGTTATTGAAAATGCTTACATTGCACTTACCATGTATTGGGCCATTACTCTATGCATATTACATGAAGTATCTCATTTAATCCTCACAATAATCATAATTGGGGAGAAATTTCATAATAATAACTTCTCCTCCTTAGTTAAAACTTCTTTTTCACTTCATGACTTTGGTTGTCATCTTCATTTAATTAATTCTATGTTGGATATTAGAAAGTAAATTCCAAAGGAATCTTATCACAATTGAGTATGGAAGTCACTAAGCAGCTGACCTCAGAGGCTAAGGGTACTTGAGTCCCGTTGAACCAACATTTGTACTTTATATCTGTAAAGTTTTCCCTGAGTCCCTGTAAAAAAGGAGAAAAACCAAAGAACCCTCAAAAGGAAATTTTCTTTCTTGTCTGTCTAAAAGATGGATCACTTGTGTACCAGTTTGCTAGGGCTGCCATAATGAAGTAATATGAGCTGGATGGTTTAAATGACAAAAATTTGTTGTCCCAGAGTTCTGGGGGCTGCAAGTCCAAGACCAAAGTGTCAGGAGGGTTGGTTATTTCTAAGGGCCTCTCTCCTTACCTTGCAGATGACCATCTTCTCCCTGTGTCTTTTCACATCATCTTTCCTCTATACCCATCTGCCTCTGTGTCCAAATTTCCCCCTTTTTACAAAGGCACCAGTCATGTTGGATTAGGGCCTGCCCTATTGACCTCTTTTTAACTTGATCACCTCCATAAACACCTTATCTCCAAATAAAGTCTCATTCTAAAGTACGGGGGTGGTTAGGATTCTAACACTTTTTTTGAGGAGGGACACAATTTGACCCATAACAACTTGGTTTAAGATATGAGGTGTACCATTACTTTCAATAAAACATCTGAAATCTCACCTTCTTGTGCTTCCAACTATCCTGTTTTATCTTCACCATTGAGTTACATTGCCTTCATCTTCTCTATTTCAAATTCTTTTAAGATTGACGCTTACTGTCCAGGAGTCTCAGACTTATATCAACTAATTTACTTGTCAGTCCATCATGAGAAAAAAAGTGGTTAAAAATCTTCCAAATGGCAGCCAAAGAAACATTTTTTAAGAGTGAGAATAACCTTCACCAGGGATTAAATAAAGCAAGAAAAGTAAGGCATAACTTAGATTAGGCTATATCTTATGCATCATTTTAAAAATTTGATTGAGTTCAAGTTTTAAGGTTATAAAAATGGAATGATGCATTGATAAGAGACTTTAGAACTCATTTTCAAGATTCTTTGAAGCAATGATCTGGAGTAGACTTGATGGCTAATGTAAACATTTATTTCTCTCTCAGTTTTCCTTTCTCCTTTTCCCTCTCAAATGAAGTAAGACTTTAAGTAGTGAACATATTAAAAATAAATAAATTAGAATAGTGAATTGAAGATTTGGAAGATTTCTCAACTGCAGCTGAATTAATTAGGCAGTATCCTTGCTTTGTCTTTATGTGCTCATTCACTATTTTAACATTTTAATCAATAAATTATTTTGCCCTTACTTTATGAAGGAGAAACTCATGATTGTGTTTCTGCAGTTTAGGAATACTATTACCTGGTATAGATCTTTTTATATCTCTATACCAAACTCTTGATTTATTATTGTTAATGAGTGTTATCTGAAAAATTAAAAGTAACAATACTAACCTGGTTACGGAGTAATGACTCCACCTCCCTTGTATGACCTTTCTCAAGTGGATCCTATGGGAATTAAAATAGTTTTTATGTATATTCTTAATACATAATAAATTATATACTTATAAGTCAATATGTATTCCATATTTAGTAAAGATAATTAAGAGACTGAAGACTATTTAATATTGGATAAAACATTTTCTGTGGTGATTAAAATTTTGGAAAAAAGAGAAAAGAGTACCGTTCAATAATTACCACTTGATATTTTCCATTTTCTCATAAATATATATTAGTATAAATCAGATATAATCATTTTGGAAGCAGGAAAGTGGATAAAAAGATATTTCACAAAACAGTAGTACATGTGATTTTAAAAGTAGTTCCATGAAGAAAATGCTCTTGTGAAACTGATTTGTTATTTACCATAAACGAAGGCCAGGGGAAGGGAAGGTAGATTAGTTTACTATAATCCCACATTGCCCACATCTATTTTACAATGGAATGTTTGTCTCCTATAAAACACATAAAAAATTTTGTAGCACAGACCTTAATTCAGGAGGAGAGAAAGTAATTACAAAACATGAATAAAATAACTGTCCCTGAAATAAAACCAGTAAAAGTAAAATAAACAGCTTGAGCAAAATAAGGTGGTCTTCTTGAAAGCTTACTAGAGCTGCATCCTACCAATTTCTCTCATAGAAAGTGGAATTAAGGAATCAATGTTGTAATAAATCGGACTTCTAAAAAATTAACCTTTAGGAGAATATTTCAGAGGGTAGGACTGCTGCTGCCACTGTAGAGTGCCAAGATGGTGGAGCCACTGCCCCAGGGGGATTAGAAGACAGAGCATTAAGCCACAGAGGGTTATTCTCTGGTCTTGAAACCTGATGGAATTTGCCCTGCTGGATTCTGGACTTGCTTGTGGTTCTTTATCTCTTTTTTCCTTCCTATTTATCCCCTTTTAGGATAAGACTATTTAGGCTCTGCATTTCCCACCACTGTATTTGGGAAGCAGATGACTTGTTTTCTTGGTTGACAGGTCCTCAGGTGGAAAACCATTTTTCTCCAGGATGGACCATATTCAGAGTTTTACTCACATTTAATTTAGACAATGTGGAAGATATGATCTGAGACTCTTTGGGTTGATTATATTTAGATGATATTTTGAACTTAGTGTTGATATTGAATAGATTAAATCTTTTGGGGAAGTGGGATAGTATGAACATATTTTGCACGTGGAAAGAATGAAAATTTGGAGGAAACAAAAGGAGAACTGTACTTGGTTGAACCATGTCCCTCCTCCCAAAACTCATGTCCATCTTGAACCTGGAAATGTGACATTATTTGGAAACAGGATCTTTGCAGATGTAATCAAGTTGTGCTAAGGTCACACTTGATAAGAGTGGACCCTAAGTCCAAGGACTACTGTCTTTGTAAGATAAAGGAGATTTGGAGGAAAAGACACCAACACATCCAGAGGGAAAATGGCCATGTGAAGATGGAGGCAGAAATTGTAACGATTTAGCTATGAGCCAAGAAATGCCAAGGATTGTTAATAAACCACAAGAAGCTAAAAAGAGGCAAAGAATGACTCTTCCTTGGAAACTTCAGAGAGAATATGGCACTTCTGATGCTTTCACTTCAGATTTCTAGCCTCTAGAACTATGACAGAACAAACTTCTATTGTTTTAAGCCACTCGTTTGTGGTAAATTATTATGGCAGCTCTAGGAAACTAATACACTACTTGTTCCTCTGGTTTCATCTAACATTAAAAATCTTCTATATGCCTTCTCTAATAGCTGTCAAGCTAAGTGCCTCTCCATAGTACTTGCTTTATGCCCTTTGCATTGTCATTCACAGTGCTGAATACATTATATGAAAATTCTCTGCCAATGTGTACATCTGCTACTCTAGTGTGCCTTAAGCTGACAAATATCTTATTCTTCTTCACAACACTAGCACCTAGAGAGTTTCCTGTCACTAAGGACAAAGTTATTCTTTGTAGTTTTTTTAAACTATTTAATTGTGGTGCAATTATCACACAATAATCTGTACACATATAAAGTGTACACTTTGCTGAGTTTTGACATATGAATATACCTGTCAGAGTATTAGCAAATCAGGATGATACACTATTCTGTTGAAATGGAGTATTTAATTGAATAAAACATTTTATAGTTCTGATGAAACAAGTCTTCATAATTTAACAGTGAAAGTAGAATAACTTTGTCCACTGGTGTCCTTATTTGTGACAAGAACAATCTTGGCAATGATATAAGGTGAAGTATGTACCAAAATAATATGAAATATTAAAGTTAACTTGATCATTAAAACAGGAAAATCTTGTACTAAATGCAAATTATTTATAATACATTTTGACATTATTATTAAAGGAGATTCTTTTGCAAATGAAATGTGTGGAGTATCTTGCTAACAAATTATATCTCAGTATTAACTATGATTGTAAAAGATAAATGTACAAAATAAAAGACAGCTTGTTAAAGATAGATTTGCTCCATTATTTTCCTAATTACTCTTAAACATGTTATATTCTCTTTCCAGAAATAAAACTCTCTTGAACTTTGCAAATATTTAAATACTTATTTTCTTCACAGACAGTTTATAGAAGAACGTCACACAGGACGTTCACAGATAAAACACCTAAAGAATGCAAAACCACGTTTTAATTATACACTATCAGCTAATGATATATGAATAATACTGATACACTTACAAAACAATTTCAGGATAAATCCAAAACTCTATTAGAGCTTTAAAATCAAACAATAGGTAACTTCATCAAATGGCAAATTGAAAATAATTTACCAGACTGAAATTTGAAATTAAATAATGCTATACAAAATTATAACATGTGATTTGATGATTTTCACAAAATACAGTTATTTATCTCCATCCCTTTTGCTTTAGATTGAATGAATTCAAACAATCTATCACAGTGAGTTTTTCCATATTTTGCATACTACCATTTTGCTTTTACCTTATTACCTTTATTTTGTTTACAATTTTATTTTAAACATATATCTAACAGAAATTCTGGTTTCAGTCCTGACACATAAAGAGCATTGAAGACGTCCCTCTAATACATACAACAAGGAAACCTAAAAAAATCTGAAAATCAATGTATCTTCTTGGACTTACCTTAGAATGGGGTTTTCAGGTCAAATCGCCACCCCAAAGTCTAGAAAAACAGGTGAACCCACATAGTCACAGCAAAGATCTTCTTATATGGAGAAAAAGCTATAGGAGTCATAAAATGATAAAGATTCTTTAAAGGTAATACTGATGAATTGTTGGAGGCTGAGTATGGACTAGAGACAGAGATTCTTTAAAGGTAATACTGATGAATTGCTGGAGGCTGAGTATGGACTAGAGACAGACATTCTTTAAAGGTAATACTGATGAATTACTGGAGGCTGAGTATGGACTAGAGAATGAGTGAGGAACTCCTGGGTACTACAGTCTTAAGGGAACCTCAAAATTTCATGGGTTTTACCTCCAGGCATACCACCAGGTTCTGTGAAGAGTCACAGGTTGAGTGAAGAGTCAAAAAAGATCTCCTTCTGGTGTAAGGCATGGGAGTGGAAAACAGTTTCTTAGGGCTGCTGTAACACATCATCAGAAACTTGATAGCTTAAAACAACAGGAATTTAGTCTCTTACAGTTCTGGAAGCTAGAGGTTGAAAATCCATTTCACTGATCTGAAGTCAAAGGGTCAGTAGGGCTGTGCTCCATCAGGAGAATTGAGTATCCATTTCCTGCTTCTTCTAGCTTCTGGGGGCTCCTACATTCCTTCACTTGTGGCCCCATCATTCCAATCTCTGTGGTTCCATTCTGTGGAATGGTTCCATTCCAATCTGTGGTTACATTGCCTCCTCTTCTTTTATGTGCCTTTCTTATACAAGCGTATATGGATGAATTTAGGGCCTACCTGGAAAATCCATGATAATTTCCTCATTCCAGTATCCTTAACTTAATCATATCTACAAAGAGGCTGTTTCCTTATCAGGTAGCATTTACAGGGATTACGACTTGATATCTTTAGATGGTCATTATTCCACCTACAACAGTAAGCATTTAGAAATATGCATAGAGTATTCTATATAAAAATGACTTAATCCATGAAAAAGACTTCACTATAGTCTTATCCTACCTGAGGAAGAGCATTTACCCCAAATCAGCCTCATTTAGCCTTCTTGTTTTACATAAATGGAAAGAAAAAAACTATACAGATAAAGAAACTCTTTAAAGGTCACAGCCCATAGACACAGACCTATGGAAATTCTGAGATTTAATCATAAGATTAAAAAATTTGTCCCTTCTCCCATCCCACACCACCACACCAATATGGCTCCAGTATAGTAACAGTGGATTATTGCTGAAACACTACAAGATGCATGCTCTCTGAGGAGGGGTAATTAGAGAAGCCCAACACTATGTGTGGAGATAAAAACAAGGACACAAAGTAAATTAAAGGCGCAGGCACCTATACATACAGAAAACATTAAACAGAGTCCAAATTCTAGCAAGGTTAACATAAATTCACACTTTAATGGCTTATTTACCTGAGTCCCTATTGCCTGATATACCATGTTTGATTTTCAAAAAAAATTAAAAGACATTCTGAAGTGCCAGAAAAATCAATCTGCAAGGTAAACAAGCACAAGAACCAAACTCAGATATACTATAGATGTTGAAATTATCAGATAGAGACATAAAATGACAATGATTAATGTGTTTAAGGTTCTAATGGAAAAGTAGACAACATGCAATGACAGATAAATAACATAAACAGAGCCCCAAAAACTCTAAATAAAAATAAAAAACAAACGCTAGAAATCAAAAACACTATATGATGTCCATGACTTTGATGGACTCATCAGTAGAATGGACATGGTTAAAGAAATAATTAGTGAGCTTTATCAATAGAAACTTTCTAAACTGAAATGTAAATAGAAGAAAAAAGTTTGAAAAACACAATGTCCAAAAATACAATTTCAAATGTGTAGTATACTCATAATTGGTATGCTAAAAGAAGAAAAAAGAACAGAGCAGAAAAATTATTGAAGTAATGATGATTGAGAATACTCCAGAAATAAGGGACAGACAGCAAATCACAGATAAAGAAAACTCAATAAAACCAAAGCAGGGTAAGTGTAAATAAATAACAGTAACAACAATGAACTAAATCTATAGTTCTTATATTCAAAGTGTATAAAACCAAAAATATAGAGAGTATCTTGAAAGAAATTGGAGAAATCAAATACATACCTATAGAGTAATATGGATAAGAATTACATGGGGCTTCTCCTCAGCAACCATTCAATCAAGAAGAGAATGGAATGAAGTGCCCAAAGTGTTGAAATAAAGAAAAAATTAGAATTATATAACCAAGTAAAATTACCCTTCAAAATTGGAGAAATAAAGATTTTATTAGATAATAACATAAATAAATAAATTACTGAGGCAATTCATAGCCAGCAGTATTGTCTAGAAGAAATAATTTTAAAAGTTCTTCAGGAATGAAAATGATATAGGTCAGAAACTCAGATCTACATTAAAAAGGAAGAGTGTGGAAGAGGACTAAATGAAGGCAAGCTGAATTATTTATATTTCTTAACTGGTCTAAACAGTAACTTTTAAAAGTAGTTATAGTAATAATGGATTGGGCGCTTATTGCATATGGATACATGGAACGAATGACAGCAATGTAACAAAGGAGACGAAAAGATAGGAAATAATCTGCTACGGCAGCACTACAAGTGAAGCAGTGGCGCACTCTTTAAGTATATATATTATGTAATTATTATAAATAACATATTTAAATAATACATGTCTACACAAACCATGGAACTTCGAAGTAAAAATCTCAAGAGAAATTTTAAAATGTGAACTAAGTTAAAGTGAAAATAGAACATCAAAATGTGTGGGATGTAGCAAAAGCAGTGCTAAGAGGGAAATTTTTACCATGAAGTACGTATATAAGAAAACAAGAAAGATTTAAAGCCAATAGCCTAAGTGACTGTCTTAGGAAACTAGAAAAAGAAGATAAATTGAAACTTAAAGCAAGTAAAAGAAAAGAAATGATAAAAATTAAAAGAGAAATCAATTAAATTAAAAACAGAAAACAATAAATCAATGAAACCAAAAGCTGGCTTTTTGAAAAGTTCAGTAAAATTAACGGATAAAACTCCAGCCAGGCAAAGAAAGAGAGAGAGAGAACAAATTGCCTATATCAGAAAGGAAATGAGGTCATCATTGCCAATCCCATAGGCATTAAAAGGAAAATATAGAATACTATGTACACTGTATGCAAACTTATTCGATAACTTAGATGAAATGTACTAATTTCTTCAAAGGCACAGATTACTAAAACTCACAAAAAGAAAAATAGATTATCTGAATAGACCAGAAACTATTATATATTGACAGAATGATTCTAAAATTGCCAATAAAAAACAAAAGAACTAGAAGAGTCAGCATGATACTGAAGAAGAACAACTTTGGGGTACTCACCTTATCCAGTTTCAAGAGTTATTATAAAGCTACAGTAATCAGCATAGCATGGTGTGCTGAAAGAATTGACGCATAGAACCCCGGCAATAGACTCACATAATTACAGTGAACTAATCTTTGCAAAGGAGCAAAAACAATTCAGTGGAGAAAGAATTTTTTTCAACATATAATGCTAGAAAAATTGGCTGTCCGTAGGCAAAAGAATAATAAAACTAGGAACAAACTTTACAATATTCACAAAAATGAACTGAAAATGGATCATTGACCCAAAAGTAAAATGTAAGACTATAAAATTTCTAGAAGAAATAATGTGAAATTCATCTAAGAAACACCAGATTGATTGATTTTCGTATGTTGAAACCAAATAAAATATCATGTTAACAACAAAAGAATCTAATCAGACACTTATAGAAACAAGGGGACTGCTCAATAAAGGGGGAAGCTGCATACCTTCGAGTAAGTGAGCAGAGTGTACAAACCTGCTACCATTCTCCATTTCTCTGGTGGTTTACTCTGGTCATGAGGGTGATGGCCCACATTCCTAGAGTGGCTGGAGTTAGGATGGAGAGTAAAAACCTTGTCCTCCAAAATTCGGGGTTGTATGATTTGGTTAATCTGTTAGTTCCAAGGGATCAGTGCAGACACTTACCTTTGTTTTGGCCCCATCAGGAGGCAGCAGCTTCTCTGGAAGCATCTATTGTAAGATTCAAAGAAAAATACACACCTTTTAATTGGTTCATTCGTTCATTTACTTAGGGCTCCAGATATTTAAGGACATCTCTGTCAGGCAACAGGCTGACTAAAGAGATAATGGAACAGAAACATCAGTGATCTCACACAACAAGGAATACAGATGAGGCAAAATTAGTCTGCAAAAGTCACTATAAAAATGGATGGCTGCAGCCCTCATCAAGTAATAAAAGCAATCCATGATGAGGGGGAGAATTTGATTTCCAGAGATACCACATTAATTGTACTCAAAATGTCCAGTTATCATTCAAAAATTACAGAATATGCAAAGAAACAACAAAATGTGAACCTCTCACAGGAAAAGACGGAAACTATCCCTGAGGAAGCCCTGACACTGACAGTACTAGTCAAAGAGGCTATATCAAATATCTTAAATATGCTCAATGTGCCTGAGGAAATGATGGGCAAAGAACTAAAGGAAATTAGGAAAAAGATGTACATACAAATAGGGAATGTTAACAAAGAGAAATAGTAAAAGGAACTAAATAGAATTTCCGGACCTGAAAGCACAGAATTCTGGAACTGAAAGTGAGATGGCTAAAGTGAAAAGTTCACTAGAGGGATTTATCAGCAGATTTGCCCAGGCAGAAAAAAGAATCAAACAAATTGAAAGTAAGTTACTCCTAAGAGCAGAAAAAAAATTAAGAAGAATGAACAGAACCCAAGAGATCTGTGGGGCATCATCAAATGCACCCACATATGCATTATGGGCGTTCCAGAAGGAGGAGTGAGAAAGGGACAGAAACAAGATATTTGAAGAAATAGTGGCAGAAAACTTTCCACATTGAATGAAATAAATGAATATACACATCTAAGAAGCTCAACGTACTCCAAGCATGAAAGCTCAAAGAAAGTGACACTGAAGCACAATATAGTCAAATTGCCAAAAGACAAAAACAAAGAAAGAATCTTGAAAGCAGTCAGAGAGAAGCAAATCATACATACACAGGACCATCAATAAGATTAACAGATGATTTCCCATCAGGTATCATGGAGACCAGAAAAAGTGGATGACATAGTTAAAGTGCTGAAAGTTAAAAAATATAACCATCAACCAAGTATTCTGTATCTGGAAAAGTCTCCTTCAAGAATAGAGAAAAATGAAGCCATTCTCAGATAAACAAAAGCTAAGCAGGTCCGTTACTAGTAGAGCTGTCATATAAGAAATGCTAAAGGGAGCCCTTCAGGCAGAAATGGAATGATACTAGGCAGTAATTAGAAGCCATATTAAGAAATAAAGGACACTAATAAAGGCGACTGCATAGGCAAATATGTCAGTATTATTGTGAATTTAGTTTATAACTATTCTTTATTTTTTGTATGATTTAAAGGTAAATACATAAATAATTATAAACCTATATTAATATTCACACATAAATAAACATGCAATCTGTGTAAGTAACAATATAAAGAAGGTTGGATGGAGATGCATAAGAGGAAAATGTTTGTATACTATTGAAACTTAGTTGGTAGAATTCAAACTATGTTATGTTTAAGATGCTAATTGCATCCCCCAAGACAATTACTGAAAAAAAATCCATAAATATATGCAGAAAAAGAAAGACGAGGGGAATCAAAATGTTATAAACAAATTAAATTACCATAAAAGGCAGTGATGAACAAATTGAGAAACAAAAACCATACACAACATACAAAAATGACTATATGGCTGAAGTCCTTCCTTAACAGTAGTTAGTTTAAAAGTAATGGAATAAATTGTCCAATTAAAGGCAGAGATTTACATAATGGATTAAAAAATAGGGGGGGTCCAGCCCTGTGGCCTAGTGGTTAAGTTCACGCACTCCTCTGCGACCGCCCAAGGTTTCGTCGGTTTGGCTCCTGGGCACAGACATGACACTGCTAGTCAGGCCATGCCGAGGCAGCATCCCACATGCCACAACTAGAAGGACCCACAACTAAAAAAATATACAACTGTGTACCAGGGGGCTTTGGGGAGAAAAAGGAAAAATAAAATCTTAAAAAAAAAAATAGGGTTCATCTATATGCTGTCTATAAGAAATTCTGATTAGATATGAAAACAAAAGAGATTGAAAAACTAGAAACCTATTATGAATTTCTCAAGTTAACACTTACTAAATGGAGAAGAGGGTGTCAGACAGTGAGCAGAGATCCAACCAAAGACCACAAGGGAAACTGAAATAGAGAAAGTTATTCAGAAGTCCTGGAGGAAGTACCTGACATGTCTTAAGGGGCCTCATGGGGAGATCAAGACAGTACAAACAGAGAGAGACAGGACCTGGGGCACACACATTTATTAGGGTCCATGGGTGGAGTGCTTTGGGGTCCCCGGGCTAAGGTCGAGTTGGTCACTTCAAGTCAAAGAACAGGGTTTTGGTAAGTTACATTGGGGGCTCTTACCTAAGAGGAATATAAGAGGAAGGCAATGGGAAGCAGAGGAGTCTATTGATCGCAAGGGCTGTTAGGGAGTCATATCAGGAACTTACATTTGCTGACTCTGTGGGCTGCTGTCTAGGGAGTGTGCTGGCATGAGGGGCAGTCAGTTTAAGGTCACTACAGGCTATTGGCCAAACAAAATGGATGCCAAGCCAGTAATACCATGGAGTAGCTTAGCTACACTGTTGACACAACCTTATTAAAAAATGGACAAAGCCCTTGGATTGAACGTTCTCCAAAGAAGATATACAAACAGCCAATAAGCACATAAAAGACACACGACATCATTAATCATTAAGTAAATGCAAATCTGAACCACAGTGAGGTACCACTTCAGAGCTACTAGGAGGGCGATAATTTAAAAAAACTGAAATTAACAAGTGTTGGTGAGGATGTGGAGACACTGGAACCCTCATACATTGATTGTGGGAATATAAAATGGTACAGCTGTTTAGAAAATCACTTTGGAGGGGTGTTGGCCTGTGGCCAAGTGGTTAACTCCACGTGCTCTGCTTTGGCAGCCTGGGATTCACCAGTTCGAATCCTGGGTGCACACCTAAGTGCTGCTCATCAAGCCATGCTGTGGTGGCATCCCACATAGAAGAAGTAGAATGACTTACAACTGGGATATACAACTATGTACTGCGGCTTTGAGGGCAGGGAGTGAACGGGAAGATTGGCAACAGATGTTAGCTCAGGGCCAATCTTCCTCACCAAAAAGTAGACCTTAAAAAAAAAAAAGAGCGATGTACGAAAGTCAGGGACTTAAAAAAAATAAAAAGAAAATCAGTTTGGAAATTCTTCAAAATGTTTATCATAAAGTTACTATATAGTCCAACAATCCCTAGAAAGTCAGCCAAAAGAAAATTGAACACATATCCACACAAAAACTTGTACACAAATTTTTGTAGCAATATTTATCATAATATCCAAAAGGTAGAAATAATTCAAATATCTGTCAACTGATAAATACCTAAAAAATGTATGGTGTACCCATATAAAAACATATTATCCAGCCATTAAAATGTAGGAAGTATTGACACATGCTATAGCAAGAATGAATCTTGAAAACACCCTGATAAGGAAAAGAAGCTAGACACAAAAGGCCAGACATTGCATAATTCCATTTATATAAAATGTACAGAATAGGCAAATCCATAGGGATAGCAACTAGATTATTGATTGCCAGGTGGAAAAAGGATGTGTGGAGTAAATGCTAATGGATACATTGTTTCCTTTGGGGGTGTTAAAAGTGAAAAATTAGTAGTGATGGTTATACAACTTTTAGATGTACTAAAATCACTAAAGAGACACTTCACAAAGGTAAATTTTCAGGTATGTGAATAATATCTGAAGTTTAAAGATATATATATGAAACAAAAACTAATAACTACTGATATATCTTACTCCATCATAAAGTTGAGAGAGAGATTGCATTTTCACAGTGGCCACTAATACTTAATCCTACGTCATCGAGATGGTCCTAGTCACCAGAATCTTTGTGTTTTGTATTCAGTGATAACTAAATAGACACAAAAATGATTGCCTTTCTGAGATGTCAAGATGTGAAGTATGATCGGCTTTATATCCTTACAAAACTGATGAGGTACATACCTTTGAGCTGATGATGTTCTTAAAAGAGGAAAGATATAGAAGAGCAATTTCCTTGTCTGAAAATGCGCAAACACCCGTTAATCATCTTCCTCCTACACACAGCTCTGAGGTTGAACTGGATTAGAGGAAGATCTTTCCTTTTAATCCTAAAAGCAAATATCCCTCTAGTCTGCTAGAGGAAAAGGAGTTTTACTGCATCTCCTGAGACATATTCTTAAAACATTTCTTAAGTGTTGCACCTACACAAATATAGTGTTTTGATTTCATTCAAGAGATGCAATTTATATAAGCTTACAACAATAAATACATAAGCATGAAATTTATGGGCGAATGTTAGAGGAACACAATGTTGACAACCATGTCCTTATGCAATTTCTAAAAAAAAATTAATCTGAATTCCTTTACACTGTTTAGATTTCTGAAGTTAGAAGAATCTGTTTCAAAAATAGCACTTAGTGTTCTAATTCCCCTAATTTAATGTCTGGAAACTGCCCACATACAACTCTGTACATACCAAATTATTCCATCTTATTGTCTGCTTCATTAATTTTCTGCAGGTTAAATGCATTTTAGATCATACATTTAAGTTTCATATTATACAGCAAATTTCTAGCTTTTATTTAATACAAGCAATTTAATCAAAATGTTGCAAGTGAAATTAGAGAACAGTAAAGGCAATTTCTTTTATTATTAAATATCTTGCACCTCCCACAGGTTTTAATACAGAAAATGTTCTCAGTTCCTAAACAGTTCTACTGGGTTTCCATATTAATGCAGCTAAAGTTTGATGCTATGGCAGGGGAAATAAAACAAGACCTCGTAATCGCCATCAAATATCCAGAATATTCACAGGCTAAATCCTATCTGAATATTTATCTATTTAAACAGGAGCACCCCTTCTCTCAATGGGAAAGGCTGCACTGACCTCTGAACTTGCTGCCTGCTTCCATATTTGTCGTGCGACGCCCCCTACTCCACCCCACAACTCTTCTCTCCTTAGGATTCTGGATATCAATTTAAAGATGTAAATGGAATCATGTCATTCCACTACTCCAAATTCTTCAGGCACTTCCCATTTTTGAATAACAGTCAAAATCTTTCCATGGCCTGGAAAGATGGATGTTAGTCTTCACCTCCTCATGATTCTGATTTTATTACCTTCCTGTAATTCTTAGATGGACAACAACCTTTACTTTTCCTTGGCCACATTAAGCCCATTCCCACCTCAGTACAGTGTGTTGCTGTTTCCTCTCTCCAGAATTCCTTTCTTTCTGCTATCTGCCTGGAGTACTGCATTGGTTGATTCAGCGATATGCTCAAGTATCTCATTAACAGAAAGGCCTCCATTCCTGAGAGCATTTTACATCTCTTAGCTTGATTATGCTTTCTTCCATGTGTTGATTTTATTCTCAGAAAATTTCTCTCCTTAGCCATAAAGTGGCTGCAGCAATGTCAAGTGTGGTGTCACTTTTGCCTCATGTCAGGTAAAGAGAGTAAGCAGATGCTCTGGGTCTGACTTTCTCTTATGCTAACGATGACATCAAATGTGGCCAAGGGGATAGGATGAGGTTATTTCTTTAGTAAGAGAAAAACTGCCTACTTGTGAAGTTGAGGATGGGTAAGTCCATGCAAACTGAGTGAGCTAAAAATGAGGGACAGGCAGTTTCCACAGAAATGAATATATCCTTTATTGGGATGTGAGTAGGTTAAGGATAGGAAGAAACAGAAAACAACGATGTCAAATGCTTTGGCAAATCAGTAGTGTGCAGATATCCTACTAAAATAAAAATGTATATATTTAAAGAAAGATAATATTTCTGAATTCTAAATTTTTGTAAGTTTATTGGAGAAATATTGGAAAATCAAATGTAAAAAGTATCTTGTTTAACTCAAAAACCTAGAGATGACTATTATTAGAATTTTGACACACATGTACAACATCCATAAAAATCTAATGTGCTTCTTTGACACTTGTTTATCTTTTGGTTCATCTGTTTTAATGTGTGCTACATATTTTACCCTTAAAAAATTATAGTCTTGGGCCAGCCCTATGGCCCAGTGGTTAAAGTTCTGCACACTTCACTTCAGTGGCCCATGTTCGCAGGTTCAGATCCCAGGTGCAGACCTACTCCACTCATCAGTCATGCTGTGGAGGCGTCCCACACACAAAGTAGAGGAAGCCTGGCATAGATGTCAGCTCAGGATGAATGTTCTTCATCAAAAAAAGAAAGTATAATCTCAAATAATATCTTAAATTTTAGCACTCAAGTTGAAAACTTAAAAAAATTCTCTTAGTTTACTTTCTTTCCTAACAAAAGTAATGCTATCTTATTATTCACTCTCCCTTTTCCCACTCTGTTTTCAGTCTTTTTTCCTCAAACATTACTTTTTCTTATTGCATTTTTATATATTCAGTCATGAATTTCTATCTACCTTAATTTAATTTGCTCATCTACCAGAGATTTAAGAAAGCGAACTTACCAAAATAGAAGAGCAGAGATAAACTGTCACCAGCCTTTACAGGAAAAGATCAATGTTTTTGCCTACCCTCTCTCTCTCCTTTTGTGGTACATCTAAGCAGTAACTGTCTTTGAGGCCCAGCATTGGGCAGTAATATTGAAAATAAGACTAGAAAAGGGATAAAGGTTTGTCATGGAGAGAATGCTGGCATGGACTAGTCTTCTGTTGATAATAGGCCTGGCTGACGTGTTGTTGGTGTTCATTTCTGTCACCTTTATGTTCTGATTTCCTGATTAGCTGTCATCTTGAACATGACTACTTTTAAAGATAGAATTAGCATTGGATGAATAGGAAAGTAGTTTACTTTCTTACTTCACCTGTTTTCCTTAGAAAATATACAAGGCAAGGAGAGGAAAAGGAGAAATTATTTTCAATGACATCTCATACATTAATTAAGTGAGCTGCACTCTTCAAGGGCAGAGGAAATACAGATTATTGCTTTAAGTAAAGTTTATTACTGTACACTTTAAAAAAAAACACTTAGGTTTTTTGTTTTGCTTTCCTCAACTACAAAATTAAGGATAGATTCATATGATTCATATTTGATAGACTAATATTACAATTTTAGAGGTCAAGTCATCTTCAAATGAATGAGTAAATATACCAAGCGTACAAAAGTAGGCCATTTAATTACTTAGAATAAGTAAGAAGAGGAGATCGCAGCTAGCTAAAAGAAAGATTACTTTTTTCCAATCATCTCTTTCTTGGTCCAACATATTCTTGCATAACCAAAAGATGCTGTGGTGGTTATGAGTTATGTGTTCCAGCAACGTCCCACTCAAAGCAGTCAGGTCAAAGAAAACTTTACTGACCTCTTTTTAAGATGCAGGAGTAGCAAAATGAAAGCATGTCTAAAGTTAGCCCAGACAACAATCTGCAATCTCTCTTCTGGCTTGTCAGATGCACGAGTTGGTGATGAGTTCCCCTGCAATCTCTCTTACCTTTCTCTGAATTGACCTTTATTTGCAATTACTTTTTCTTCAATATTTCATTCCCTGAGTTTGTCTTTGATCCCTCTCCAGAAGGAAGCATGAATGTATACTTCCAATTTCAAGGTACATGTAAAATTATCAAGAAATCAGTTATTTTATGTGCATTACTTTCCTGTTTCACTTATACAGATCCTAAATCCTCTAATTTCGTTTGCTTATAGAAAGAATTAAGAAAAAAGAAAGTAAACAGTTCATCAAATTGTGATATTTTAATACCCATGAGGGACATTCCCTCTTCCCTGTGCAATTTTAAGATTCCTCTACTATACTGTAGCTCAAAGCAACAGAGGAAAAGCAGAGAAAAACCCTGAGTCAAGGAAATTTTTACTTTTTAATAAATAAACATTATATACTTCCATGCAGCTGTCAAACAACATAGAAAATTGACTTAATTAGGATAAAGTCAAGGTCATTTTACATGGTTAAGGACTGATTACTAAAATGTCACCTATGACCTCCTCAAATAATTAGATTCTCCATTTAAATATTCACTGAGAATGCATTTTAAAAGGCAAAATAACTAACACCATTCTGTTTCACTCCAGCTCTTAGCTTTGTCGCATCCATGGAGTGCTGTTAGTAATTTAAATAATTAAGCTTTGGAAGATTGGTATGTTAATTTAATTAAAACTTCTCTGCCAATTGTTCTTCTTGTTATTTTGCCATGTCTTACTGCCAGTACTTTCATAAGCTGTGGGAGCTGCTGAGGAAAGAGCTTACAATTTGCAATGAATATCTCTTTCTGTTGAAAATGAGAAGCATTATAAAATTTTATTTAGCCATCTATCCAAGATGGCAATACACTATACACAGGATTATAGGCCTGTCAGTTTGAAATCTTCCAGTGATTTAATGCTGACTGTCCTCTTCCAGATCCATGGTAACCTGATTACATTGCTTTGAAGTAGTAAACATGCTGCTTGACATCTAAATACATGCAGATCCTTTGCCAAAGGCACAGCATCTACTAATGAATTTCTGTCCTGCCGGCCAGGAAAGTGTCAGTGAAGGCCAAGTACAAGGCTATAACTTGAAAGTCTTGATACTGATCGCCGGTAGAATTTGGCTGGAGACAATGTTTTTAAGCTACAGACTTTGCAGGTGAATTACCAAATTAAAGGTGACAATATGAATGTCTTAAAGGCAAAGGCAGTGTATAGGCAGTAACCCAAACTAGAAATCAGAAGACCCAGATCTAGGCCAAGTTCTGTACTGTGACACTTTGGGGAGAAACGCATTTGCTTGTCAGAAATTATTTACCGAGAATGTAAATTAAAATATGAAATAAGAGAGAGAATAGGACCTACCATAAAATGCAAATATAGTTAGATATTATTTACAGATGGTAAAACAGGCTTACAGAAATCCAGTGTTTTGTACGTGTTAGTAATTGGGGGGACCAGAATTTAAAAACAGGTCATTGGATGTCATACACAGCCCAAAAGCTTAACCTTGCACATAGCATTGTATTTGTTCCAAACTTGTAATGTAAGGGTCAAGTAGTAGAATTGAAGAAAATTCAAAATAAATAAGAAATCATTTCAATTATGCCACTTTCCTCCTTTCCCAGACATAACCTAATTATCTCCTTATCGTCTCACTGTCCAGGACTGTCCATTCTGGTGCCCACTGGATGCCATGGCATTGCTTTCTGCTCCAGAATGGTTTCTCTAGCCACACTAGTCAATATCATCTTACCTTCTTTTTTCTTCAAGTAAATAAAAATATCTAATAGTGAATCTACAAAACAAATCCTTTGAAAACATGGGAAAAGAGGATAAAACCCAGGCTAAGTGTTTTGTAATAATTTTCATTTTAGACTTATATTATGAATTAAACTTTATTATGAATTCTTTGACACTCTTCCAGTGAAAACATCCCTCCCCTTAAATATAGATAAATTCTATGACTACTTTTATCCACAGAATATGGACCAAAGGATGCAGTACCATCTTCTGGACCCAGACTATCTTTGCTTTGTCTTTTAAAAGACACATCTTTATTACCTAGCTACTATACCATGAGAACCCCAAGATACATAAGGGGGCCATGTGGGGCATTGAATTTTACAACTGAGTTCCCAACCAGCAAACAGGATCAACACTCAGCAATGTGAGTAAGATGTCTTGGATATCCTGCCATGTGAAACTTAAAAATGACTCTAGTCTTAACTTCTTTTCAACCACATCCCCTATGAGAGATATCAAGCAAGAACTGCCGAGCTGATCTTCATCAACCGACAGAAGCATGACAGAAAGCAACACATTTTTGCTTTAAGCCATTAAGTTTTGTGGTATTTCATATAGCAATAGACAACTGAAGCAGGTTGTTACACACCCAGTTACCTATCCATCACAGCAAATGTAACGTCTTATGCCAGCTATAACGTTCTTGTACCTGGCCTGTGTCTGGCATCTGTTTAAAATTTGTTACCCAGGATTCCACTCTAACTTGAGCTACAATCATTGTCTTAATGTGTCTCAATTATTTTGGATTTCTCTATCTAGAACTTCCATAGGCAGTTCAAACTTTAAATTTTACCCTCCTTCACACTGTGCATTTCTTGCTATATTACTTTCCCAGTTTAATGGAAATAGGATTTCAGAGTCACATACTCTCTAAAGATCTATTAATTTTTGCTTGAAATGTTTTTGGCATCTGACTTCTACTTTATATTCTGCTAGTGGAGTCCTTAGTTGAAAATCCTCTTCTATCTTACATATATTAATTAAAGAGTTTCTTAGCCAGAGTTTCTCTGTCCAATTTACCACTTACCAATCTATCTTCTACACAGCTTTTTGGATTCTCTTGCCAAAAGCAAACTATGATAATGCCCTTACCACACTTAGTTGATTCATTGTAGAAAACATTTTTTTCTTCTCAAACTGTAGGATGCCAGGCAAAAGATGCACAGACAGATCTCCAAAGGTTCAGAACTTAGGAGTTAATTATTTAAAGAGCCAATACATGTTTTATAGCAATAAAGCCAAATGAAAAATAGTGATACTAATAGGAAATATTTAGATAATACTAACAATGACCCAAATACTGTTCTAAACATCCTACGTATATTACTTCACTTAATCCTCACATTATTTCTATTAAAGAAGTACTGTTATGATCCCACATTACACATAAGGGAATTGAGACACAGAAGTTAGGTAATTTGGACATTTTGCATACCTACCCCCCTTTAGAATATGAATGCTTGATAAGCATTTGCACTCTCTAACAGTTTTCATAAATGTCACAAGATTTATGAAAAAAAAAGGAGAGCATATAGATTAGGAAATCTACATCTGCTTCAGAACCATCAAAATTAACAGATATCAAATTTATCCACCAAAGCATAAGAGTGACCTTGTCAGGACTTGAAAGTCATCTCCAGAGCTAGGAAGAAATACTGAAAGCACACCTTTCCATGGAAGAAGGAATTGTACGGGAGCAGCTTGTATAAAATGTGAAATAGTATAGAAGGTATGTTCTAGAATGTAAATTCATGATATTGATCACTTCCCAGTTTTTCTTCCCCAAAAGTATTATGTGAAAAGATAAATACTAGATTCCAAGAATAAAGGATGTGGGTAACAATATCACTTCGTTCTGTCCTTCCTCATGTATTTTATATGTCTTACACATGTGTAGTAAAAGTCATGGGGATTTCTTTTCATTCTTTTCAGAGTTTTGACTGAACTACTAAAGTTGAGGGCAATAGGAGCTCTTGAAAGAGAGCAACCCAGAAGCTGACAGTGTCACCCTCCAAGTCTTGTTGAGAAATACATACCCTAACTTCTTAACATCACTTCCTTCACCCCATCTTAGCTATATAATCAGAAGAGACTGGACAATCTCTATAATCAGAAGAGCAGAATTCACTTGGTGAAGCAGTGGAGAGTCATTTAGCTTTTCCAATGATGCTGTTGAGTATGAATAATGAAAATGAGATTTTTCTTTTACTCAAGAATTAAGAGATCTGAAGAGTGATTTGACATAAAATGCCTGAAAAAAAATGACAACATGAGGTATAAAGATACATCTATTTTAAGACTGTTGAGTCCATATTCTTTAATCATATTTTAAGATTAAATAGTACAGAGCAGTTTAGGAACGACAAACAACAGCATGTGTGACAATCCAATTCTCTATCCTGTTCCTTAAGGCATATATAGAGATTTTTTTTTAATTCTTTTTTTTAAAGATTGGCACTTGAGCTAACATCTGTTGCCAATCTTTTTTTCTTTCTTTCTCCTTTCTTCTTCTCCCCAAAGCCCCCCAGTACATAGTTGCATATTCTAGTTATGAGTGCCTCTGGTGGTTCCATATGGGACACTGCCTCAGCATGGCCTGATGAGTGGTGCCACGTCTGCCTCCAGGATCCGAACTGGCGAAACCCGGACTGCAGGGCCGCCAAAGCGGAATGCACGAACTTAAACACTCGGCCATGGGGCCGGCCCCTAAATAGATTTTTTTAAGTTTCTACTTCAGTTTGTTTGGGAATTGACTCCATAACTTATAAATATAATAGCACTACCTTTTGATTTTGTAAGAGAGCATTGATCTCTGCTATGGAAGTTGGAATTTTCTTTTTTTATGCTTAGGAATTTTTTTCCAAATAATTTTATTGGGATTATAATGGTTTATAACATTGTGTAATTTCAGGTGTACACTATTGTTTATCAATTCCTCAAAACATTTCATTGTGCTCACTCCCAATAGTCCAATTTTTATCCATCACCATATATATGTGCCCCTTTATTGGAAGATAGAAATTTAACTCGTATTGGCATCTCTCCATATGTTTAAAACTTAAACATATGGAAATATTAACTTCCATTCTTGTATTTGATGGAAATATTTCTGAAAATTAGTCTTCATTTCTATCTGAGTTACTTTTGCACAGAGTTAATTATCTAATTCTATAAGGCTTATGATGAAAAATATCAGCCTGCCCCAAAACCAGCTTACTTCCCATTGACTACAGGCTACAACTTTCAACACTTTTAGCCAATTCTTTTGGCATTTTTTTCCCTATGTTTAAATTACATGCTTACGTTGGTACTCATTTTTGTTGTTTTAGTTGCTATCTAATTATATCTATGTGAAATATATGAGTTTGGGCTATCCTTTGTATTTCTCTGTCATACTCTGGTTTTTCACCCTCTGATCCTCTGGAAGATGATCCACTGTAAATGTTGTTAGATCGCTATTCACTAGTTATATTGTTATGATCACATGAATATGTTCAAAAGTCCTTCCTTCTTTCATTTAACAATATTCAGTAAGTGCTAGATGATCTTCTAAGCATTTGAGATCCATTGTAAGTGAAAATAGACTAAAAAATTTCACCTTATGGAGTTTACGTTGAGGAATATAAACTATAAACATAATAAGTAAATTAAAAAGAATATTAGGAGGTGATAAATATCACAGCCAAAGTAAAAAGTGGAGTAGAAAAAAGTATATCTGGAATTGCTTGTAGGAAAAGTAGGACACAATTTAACTAAGATGCCAGGCAGTGTGAGACCTCTATGTGAAAGTGACATTTGAGCAAAGATGTGAATGAAATAAAAGGATTGGCCATGCAAATATGTTGGTGGAAGCATTCTAGGCAGAGAGGATGGTGAGCGTAGATTCCCTTTGGCTAGAACATGTCTAGATTGGATCTGGAGATTTAGCAAACTGGTTCATAATGAATGCGTTGAGTGAGGAAATGAATAGCTCCGTCATTAAAGACCTCATGGGCTATTCCAAGAACTTTGGTTTTTCCCGTGAGTAGAATGGGAAACCATTGCAGAATTGTAGATTGTGAGCAGAGAAATGATCAGACTTGAGAAAAAATATTGATCTGGCTGCTCTGTTGAAAATAACATGTAGGGTTACAGGTGAAGGAGTAGGAAAAACATTGATAAGATCACAGCAAATAGGAGATGATGGCAGAACAGAGCTGGAGGCAGCAGTGGGAAGTGCTCAGATCTGAAAGCATTTAAACATAAGCAAACAGGATTTTCCAAAGGATTGGATATGAAAAATGAAAATGAAGGTTCAAGCATGATGTCATGGTTTTTGTGCTGAACACCTGGAAAGATAGACTTGCCATCAAATGAGATAGGGAGAGCCTCAGGAGGAGCAGGCTGAGGTGTGGAAGTAAATTAAGAGTTCATTTTTACAACATATTGATTTAAGATGCTGACTAGACAAACTTACAAGCTGAAGCTGAGACGAAGGCCAGTATTGCAAATGTAATTTTGGAAGTTAGCATACAGATTAAATCCATGAGACTGGAAGAGAACACCAAGAGAATGAAAATAGAAAGAAAGGAGAAAAGTTCTGAATATTAAGCCCTGGGACATAGAATATTAGGGAAAAAAAATTAGGAGAAAGAACCAGAAAAAGAGACTAAGAATGACTTTCAAGAGATTAAGAGATAATCAAGGAGAGTGAGCTGTCCTGGAAGCAGAGAAAGAATGTGTATGGAGGGAGAGAGTGATAAACTGTATCAAATTGTGCCACTAGTTTTCTGAAATCTTATGTTGATATGCTTTGTTATGTGTCTATTGATTCACGTGTTTGCACTTGTCAACTGTCCTTTCTTTGGCTCTGGGAATTCTTCCCCTCCATGTTGTCTCTTCTCTCTTTCTAGAATTTTTCTTTCTGTGTGTACTTTGCAGATGAGTTGTCTGATTTTCTTTTGTTTTTGTCACCTTCTAGTAATTTTTGTTTCATTTGTTTTTGTTCTACTTTTTTGGAGATTTTAATTTTTTATACTGTTAATTTAATGTCTATTAAGTTATGTTTTGTCCTCTGAATGTTGCTTTTTATAGGATCCACTTGTTGGTTAATTAATGCTCTAACTTTTTCTAATGCTCAGAAACTGTTTTAAAGTTATCTTCCTGAACAGTTTCTGTTCGTTTCCTACTGTTTTTTCCCTGCCTTTTTTGTTTGCTGTAGTCTCAATGTATTACAAAAGAGATTTTTGGTTTTGCTTGTTTTGTTTTTCAAATCAAAGTTTTACTGATTCCTGTTGTTTTTTTACCTTTAAAATCAGTGAAATAAAAATACTGTTTGAAAATGCTGCACAGATGGATAGGTTTTCTTTTCTCTGGTCTTTACTGAGGGATCATCCAGCTGAGCCATTTCACTGGAGAATCCTTAATGTCAGAATTTTTAATCATTTCTTTTGAGCTGGTAAGATTTTCCAGCTTGAAAGAATATATGTCTGGCTAACTGCTCTCAAAACTTCTAGAATTCCAGCAGGGAAAGACAGTGGTGGGTGCCAACATTCACAACACTTTGTATGTAAACTTTTCTTTAAACCATCCCTGTTACCTGTTATCCAGGGCCCTTTATTACCCTCTTCAGAGAATAATCTTGAGTTTTCTGCTATATAGAAGTGCAATAGTCTCCAGGCTGCGTGGAATGGGGCAGGTGAAGTGTGGGTGTAACTTTCATTTAGATATATTTTCGATCTTCCTGCTTTCACATCAAGTTCACCCCCACTTCCACATTTGTTACAGACAATCAGAAACTTATGTGAGCTCAGTTGCCCAAGTCAGCTTGCTCCTCAGCTTTCTGCACAGCTGGCTTAATATTCTACTTTCTCAGGTCTAGTAACTCAGACGCTATTTAGGCAGTTTCCAAAACACTGCTGTTGATTTTTCCTCCTCTAATTCGTTTTTAATTTAGTCCTCAACATTTACTCAACTGTTCTTTTAGGAGGGTTGTGTGAGTTTGTGGAGGTTAATTAGCACAACGTCTGCCGTTTTACTCTTGGACATCTCTTGTAACGTTTGTAACTTTAATATAATATGATATAAGATATTCTTGTATTTTCTTTTCTTTTTGCCTCAACTTCCATGTTACTCAAATTAGCAACATTCTTAACTGTACACTAACTTTTACATCTTGTACTGAAACTGCAGTACTTTGTCACTTTTCTAAGTTGCTTCAAAATGTTAGAAAACCACAACCCTGATTTAATCAGATTTGTAGCAACTTTGTAGTCTTCTGTTGTGTTATTTTTTCCCCATGAGTACTTTCAAACTAGCTTTAGGATTTTTGAAAAGAATGTTTTTAGCATCAACATCAAATGCATTCTCTTCTCTTACATTCAACTAATTTCTTAAAACTATTCTAAATTACATCTCAGTAGCTTCATGTTGATTTTGCTTATTTGGTTTGGTTCTTTTTGTTAGTTATGGAGGTTCAATTTTCCCTATTCTTTGCCAAAGGAAATAAGACTAATATGCCTTTAACACATTCTCATGTTTACAAGTTTCAATCATTACACCTGTTGCATAGAATCCTTTTTATTTCTTTAGATTTCCACCTGTGGATATGTCATGTTGAATGACAACTCTCTTCCTTCCCTTATCCTTTTTATAATTAAGTATGCATTTCTTTGAACAGAATTCCTCAGTCTCTTCATATTATGATATTTTACATGCATTTTTATTCTATTTTTGAAATTGACATCATTCTTTTTTCTAACCATGGTGTTCTTTCTTCTCTGATTATTAATCTAATATTTTTGTGATCTTATTATATTAACCTAATATTTTTGTGATCTTATTAAGTGCTCTAGGGTAACAAAGCCTGTAGATTTATGGAATTTTACTAACAGTAAAACATTTACCCTTAGCTCCTTCAAAAGGCAAAAGGGACAGAGATTAGATAATAGCCACTTTCCAGAAATAATTCCATGATCTGACATTTATTGCTAGGACAGCTGGTATAGTCTAGTTCCTTATGTCAGGAATAATTTAGTATTTATTGTGGCACTTCACATTTTCAAAATGCTCTTCAATCATTAATAAAACATTTCCCTCAACATTCCTGTCAGAGAGGTCAGTATAACTACCAGTAACTAGAATCACTTAATAGCAAAATGGAATAACAAAATGGTGTGAGTTACCATAATTCTCTTTGTTTCTTGGTGTTAATTTCAAACATGTAAAATTTGAGCATTTGTTAAACCCAGTGACTACACATTAAATTCCATGAATTTCCAATAAGGATGAGCTACTATAAATGATAGTGTGAAAAGCTTAAGAAGCTATAACTCTCCTTTCAAAAGCAGCCTGCATTCAATGAACTCTTCTAATAAGCTTATAATAAATACTCTCTGGACTAAGGGCTATTCTATTAATTCATAAAGAAAAGAATTCTAGAATATCTAGTGTTAGCAATGCCTTGCCCAGAATTGAACAATGTATCACAGATTGAGTAGAGTTTAAAATCATATTTGAGAAAAATTGTTGTTTCTGGATTCAATTTAAGAGAAATGTAAGTCAGCATTTCACAAATTGATAATGAAAAATAGCAGGCAATATACCCAAATGTTGGTGAACTAAGACACATCTGGCAAACATTATTTTCTTGAGCTAAGTTACCACACAATGTAACTGCTACTAGTTCACAAATGATTCTCTGGGGGCGGGGGTGGCGGGGTGGTTGTGGTATCCCTGTGAGGTTTTTTATACTGGCTTCATAAAGACTTTGCAAGTACACACTCTGTTCTTACTCTCTGAAGTTATCTAAGCCCGTTTTTTGTTTTGTTTTGTTTTATTTTATTTAAGGGAGGAGGATAATCTATAATAAAATTTATTTCTAAAGAGAAATTTTTTTGGACAAATTCCTTAATTTCACCCCAGAGGTCGATTTTCTTGTCAAAAAGTAATCTATCAACATATTATTTTCTGATATTTGTATTCTTGAGAGGTAAATCATCTTTTTCATTCCTTATATTGTTAATCTGTGTTTTCTATTTTGTTTCTGATCAGTCTTGCTAGGGTGTTGTTAATTTATTCAAATTCAATTTTTTTCTTCTTGTAAATGGTCAGATAAAAAATATTTTAGTCTTTGTTGACCATACAGCCTATATTGCAAATACTCAAATCTGCCATTGTAGCATGAAAACAACCATAAAATAAATAAATGAAAAAGCATGGCTGTTTCAATGAAGGTTTTATTTTTTTAAAAAAAAAAAAACTTCATTATTGTCAGAATTGAATAAATACTTGATAATAAGAATACCAATGTTTAGGCAATAAGTCATTCTTTGAAGGATCTCTGGGCAATGTGTCATGTCATGTACCTCAATTTTAGAAGAAAAAACTAGCAGGACATGGCTAAAAGGATGACTACAAAGTTTCTGACATAATGAAAATCAGATAACATAACTTTATTTTTTTTTTAGATCTCCTCATATCACCACTTGTTTCTCATTTTAATTAGAGTAAAACCAACCTGTTCATTATGGTCTTCAAAACTCTACATGATCTAATTTCTTTTGACTTTGAGACAATCTCCATCACTAACCACATTCCAGCCACACTGCCATGTTCTGGCATTAGCCTTGATACAGCCAGTTCATTTTCTTGTCAGGGCCTTTGATCCTTTTGCTTTTCTGGTTGAATAGTTCTTCCTTCAAATCTCTACTTACCTGGCATGGGGTGGTGTAGTGTGAAGCCTAGGGCAACTGCTCTGCTACCAGGCCCATTCTTATATCTCATGAACTTGACACCTAGAATAGGTCATTTGTAACATTCCCCTCCTCCATTTGAGAATTTTTTTTGATAATAATCATGAAATGAAAAGAATAACAGTAATGGCAGAAAAACAAATGCACACAGTGAACACTTTCTTTACTGAACTCCCTATCTATAAAGCATGTAAGAAAATAAATTAGAAATTAAAATAAATAAATGATTTCAATATAAGAAGGAAGATAAGAAATGGATTGATATTTTTGCAGTTACAATATACAATTTCTGAAAGAAGAGGAATATAAAATACGAAGACATCAACCATGCTCATGGACCCCACCATCGTAACCAGCTGCCTGCAGACTCTAACAGCAGCCTGCTTGCCCATGGACTCCAGCAGCTGGCCTATCCACAGTCCCTACCAACTGGCCCACCCAAAATCTCTGGCCCCAGGCTGATTAGTGAGGGCCTTTTCCTGCCAAAGCCAATCTGCAAAGATTGAAATTGCAACTCCTGCTTCAAATGTGCAGACATCAATGGAAGGATACAAGGATCAAGAGGAATCAGGGAAACATGACTCCACCTAAGGAGCAAAATAAATAAATCGCCAAAGAAAGTTTATTTATTAAACTTCCTGCCTGAAAAGATAGCCAAAGCAATCATCTTAAAGAACATCAAGTGAACCACAAGAGAACACAGATAGAAAACTAAATGAAATTAGGAAAATAATACATAAACAAAATGAAAGTTTCAACAAAGAGATTGAAACCATAAAAAAGAACCAAAGATACATTTTGGAGCCAAAGAATATAATGACTGTTTTGAAAAAGTCAACAGAGAGCTTCAACAACAGACTCGATTAAGCAGAAGAAAGAATCAGTGAATTCATGACAGATCATTTGAAATTATCAAATTACCAAATGGTCCAGTTAGAGGAACAAAAAGAAAAAAGAAAGGAAAAGAAATGAAGAAAGTCTATGGGACTTATAGGACACAATCAAGTGAATCAGTAGAGTCATGTGCCACATAACATTTTGCTCAATGATGGGCCACATATATGATGCTGATCCCATAAAGTTAGCCTAGGTGTGTAGTAGGCTATACCATCTAGGTTTATGTAAGTACACTCTATGATGTTCACACAATGACAAAATCACCTAACAATGCATTTCTGAAACAAATCCCCGTCATTAAATGATACATAACTGTATATACATCATATGAGTCCCAGAAGGAGAAGAGAAAAAGAGGTAGAAAGCTTATTTAAAGAACTACTGGCTTAAATTTCCCTATATCTGGGGAGGGAAATGGACAACCAGATTCATGAAGCCCAAAGAACAAACAAAAACTGAGGGAATTCATTGCCACTAGACCTGCTTTACAAGAAGTGCTAAAGGGAATTCTTCAAGTTGAAGCAAAAGGATGCCAAACAGCAATAAGAAAGCATGTGAAAAGCCCTGGTAAAGTAAGTATATAGTCAAATTTGGAATACTATAATACTGCAATTGTGTAAATCACTTTTATCCTTAGAATAAAAGTTAAAAGACAAAACTACTAAGAATACTTATAACCACACAAATTTGCTAATGGGTACATCATATAAAAAAGCAGTAAATTCTGACATCAATACATAAAGTGGGGGTACGGGGAGTAAAATTGTAGAATTTTTTGCATGCGATTGTAGTTGTTAGCAGTTTAAAATACTATTATAACTACAAGAAGTTTTATGCAAGTTTTTATATCTCTTATAGAGTAGATACAAAAAAGGAAAAGAAAAAATCAAATCATTACAAAAACCATAAAATCACAAAGGAAAACAATGAGAGGAAGAGAGGAACAAAGGAACTACAAAACAGACAGAAAACAACAAAATGACAAAAGTAAGCCCTTTCAATTATCTGTCAATAATTACTTCAAATGTAAGTGGATTAAACTTACCAATCAAAAGATATAGAGTAGCTGAAATAATTAAAAACAAACAAGACCCAACTATATACTGTCTACCAGAGAGTCACTTTAGATTTAATGACATATGTAGGCTGAAAGTGAATGGATAGAAAAAGATATTCCATGTAAATGGTAAGCAAAATAGGACCCCTGCTAACGGGAGTACTAATATAAGACAAAGTAGACTTTAAGTTAAAAACTCTCAACAGAAAACAATGATCTTCTGGTCATTACATGGTGATAAAAGGTCAAATCAACAGGAAGATATAAAACAGAAGTATATATACACCCAACATCAGAGCACCTAAATATACAAAGCAAATATTGCAAGATCTGAAGTGAGAAACAGACAAATAGTAGGAGACTTCAATACTCCACTTTCAATAATAGATAGATTATCCAGAGAGGAAATCAATAAGGAAACAGCAAGCTTGAACACTGCTATGGACCAAATGGACCTAATAGATATATACAGAATTTCTTGCTCAACAACGGCAGAATACGTGTTCTTCTCAAGAGAACAGAGAACATTCTTCAGGATATATCACATGTAGGTCACAAAAGAAGTCTTAAAAAATTAATAAAATTGAAATCATTCCACACTTCCTTTCCAAAAGTAATGGAATAAAACTAGAAATCAAACAAAAGGGAGGAAAAACTCAAACATACGTAGAAATGAAACAATACATTCATGAACAACCATCGGATCAAAAAAGAAATCAAAAAAGAGATAAATCTTGAGATAAATGAAAATGAAAACAGAGCATATAAAAATTCATGGGGCATAGCAAAAGCAGTACTAAAAGGCATGTTTATTCCAATAAACATCTACATTTAAAAAGAACAATTTCAAATAAATAACAACTTTATACCTCAATGTGTAAAGGAACTAGAAAAAGAACCAACTAAGCCCGAAGTTAGCAGATATGAATGAAATAGAGAATAAAACAATAGGGAAAAAAAAAGATGAAACTGAGTTGACTTTTTGAAAAGATAAACCTAGCTAGACTATCTGTTTAGGGTTGTCAGTAATGCTGATAACAAAAAATAGACTGGCTTTATTTGGTTTTGTTAGTGATTTTTAAATTTCATGCAGACAATGCATCCCATTAGTTTCAGCACCCAGAGCAGGACTTCTCCCATCACAGGATCTTTATCCCATTATCTTGCCTTTGTTTTGCTACCAAGTAAGAGGGCAGTGGGAATCCAGCCTCTGACATTTACAGCAATATGGCTGTGGGAGAGAGATTACTTAACTTTCTGTAAATGGGTAAATTTTTTCTCATATGATTAGTGTGAGAATTAAATTAGTATACATACAGGTATATATACATAGATACGCATTTATGTTTTTATATGAGTATTTGTACACATGAGTATATATGTCTACTCACACATGAATAATTATATATATATGCTATATGTGGTATATACACACATATATACATAGATAATTTGCACTATTTGACCAAACGATACATTACAATTCTAATTTATAATCACTCCCATAATGATATCCTGGGTTTTTTTAATTTAGCACTTATCTCTAAATAAAGTTGTCATTATCATTATATTCTTTCTATTACATTGTGATATACGAATCATTGTATCATATATAATTGTTGTCTCTCTTGCTTTTTATAATATATGCACATGAAAGCAATCTTTAGCAACCCTTGACTGCCTTTTTTTCTGTCTAGAATGATGCTTGACAAATAATAGAGACTCAATAAATATTTCTGGAATTACAAACGGTATGTATTGGATGACACAATTATGTAAACACCTGGGTCAACTGCAGTGCCATTTATTGCTACAGAACATATTGGAAGAGGGCCGAGTTTTAGAGAGGAATAAGAGTTTTACTTTGGTCCTGGTTTGTTAAGTATTACTAAGGACAAGACTAAGAAGTTATCAGAGATGGAGGGGTGAAAATAGACATGAGTGCTGGCATGTTATTTAAAGAGAAAGAAGTTATAAGGAAATAAGATGTCAACTGTGTACCAAGGTGATGAGAATTCTGGTTAGAAAACTTTCCATTTGGTTTAGCAACATGGAGATATTAGCAAGTGTAGTGATGATGGATTTGTAAGGGTGGAAGCCAGCTGAGAAAGGGTTAAAGAGTAATTGACAGATTAGGAAGTAGAAGCTGATTGTAGAAAAACATTTTCTACAATAGCAAAAGAGAGCCAATCAATAGGTCTATAGCTAGAGGGGGATATTTTATAATGATGTTTTTAATAAGAGAGCTACCCCGGTCAATAATTCAGGAACTGTTCACACGTGCCTGTTGAGCACTGGAAACAGTCCAAATTGAGATAGGCCATAAGTGTTAAATCCACACCAGATTTTGAGGACTTGGTAGAAAGAAAAGAATGTAAATTGTTTCTTGAACATATTTTATTTTGAGGACATATCAAGGTGATAATATTTTTAATATGTTAGGTTAAATAAATCATGAAAATTAGTTTTGCATGTTTCTTTTTACTTTTTAATGTTGTTACTTATGTGGCTTACATTGTTCTATTGAATAGGACTGATGTAGAATATATTTAACTTCCTGAAGCAGTTAAGGGAGAGAGAGAGAGGAAAGAAAGAGAAAAATAGTTTCTCTAAAATTCTCGAGACAAAGAGAAGATGAGGTTGATTGTGTCAGTCTTTGAAAGAAGATAGAGAAGGCATATAGAAGCAGGAAATTGGAAAGCTTATGTATGCTTTCTGTGCGTGATATAGGCGCCATTATTTCAATGAATTGCTTTTATGTGCTTTGGATCCAAGATTGCAAGCTGTGCTGCACATATCCTAGGGTAGTCTCCCACGATTTCTGTGCCATAGTGTTCACATCTTTTAATTAATTTCCTTGGGTGTGGATGGGGTCTGTGACTTTCTTCTAGATAATAGAATATGACTAAGGTGAAGAGATTTTTCAGATGCAGTTAAATTTCCCAGCAAGTTCTATTAGAATTAATCAAAATGGAGATTATTTTCTGTTGGACTGCCTTACTCAGGTGAAAGCCCTTAAAAGAGGGACTGGGACCTCCTTCCCTAGGTGAGCCTCCAGATGAGATGTTGCCTGGCTGACAGCCTGATTGTAACCTTTTGAAACCCTGAGCAGAGTAGCCAGTGAAGCCATGTCCAAACTCCTGACCCACAAAAACTATGAGATAATAAATGCAGGTTGTGGGGCCAGCCCGGTGGCATAATGGTTAGGTTCATGTGCTCTGCTTTGGCAGCCTGGGGTTCATAGGTTCGGATCCTGGGCACAGACCTAGCACCACCAGTCAAGCCATGCTGTGACAGAATCCCAAATCAAATAGAGGAAGATTGGCACACGTGTTAGGTCAGCTGCAATCTTCCTCACAAAAAATAAGTAAAATTAAAAAAAAAATGCAGGTTGTTTAAAATCGCTAAACGTGTGCTCCTCTGTGATGCAGTAACAGAAAATAATACACAGGTTTTACTACTTAAACGCTTTGGCTGATACACATCAGAAGGGCTGCGTTCTAGTTGGAGATGTAGTATTTAAATCTATTTTAGTCTACTCACTTCACTACTGCAGATTAGTTTCCTCTCCTGCAAAGCGAAACCAAAACAGTTTGGCCTAAAATTAATCTTTATGATTATTTCTTACTCCAACATTCTATTATTGTTCAATTATTAAATATTCAGGGAATGATTCCCAATGTTCATTTTCTACAACTTTTAGAGCCATATTAAAACTTGGCACTTACCCCTTTTCTGTAAATTTATACCACCCACAGACATTGGCAACAGACATATAATGTACAAAATAGTGTGCACTAAAGGAACAATAAATACATAATATGATAAATGTGTCATAAAAATCCATTATTTAATCTGTATTTGGAAGTATGCCAATAATGACTTCTGAAGATCTTTTTGGAAAGAAAACTCTATTGATATTTTATCTTAATCTTAGATTTTTAAGGAGTGTAAAAGCTTTTGAGTTGTCTTGAAAGGAAATAATATCTATGAAAATAAAATATTGATAATCGGCATATGACAAATACATATAACACAAGATACAACTATTTTGTGCCCTTCTAAAATTGTCCAGCAAAACCTGTATCCCATAGTGAAGAAAACTGCTTCTATCATGAAGAGAGAGAGCCACTTTCTTTCCTCCCTATATTTGTGTCAAATTATAAAAGAGCTTAAATTTTAATAGCAAAATTCATAGGAGAGTCTAAGAGTAAAACGTGAATATACTTCATAAAAGTGACTGGCAGATTTAGAAAATGGGTGATGGTAAATAATAAACTCCCAATGGTGGGTATCCAGTAGGGTGGAATGGATCCTCATATTTATTTGTATCAAAGTTAATATTTCCATTGATGATCCAGAAAAGTAAGGAAAGCAGCTCACTAACCATATTTTCTTATGAAATTATATTGAAAGGATGTGTGGAGGGAAAGAGAAACAGTGTAAAACAAATAGACTGTGACAAGATCACAGCAAATCCCTCTAGTTGTTGATAGTGTAAAACTTCAACCTAAGAATTCTTCTTCATACAAATCAGGGTAGAAATGAATGCCAATGGGGTCAGCGATGACTTCATTATTTGGAGCTGAGAAAAGGAAAGGCATGTGAGAAAGAAATATTGTAATGTGTCAAAAAATGATTCATTATTACACAAAAAGATAACAACACAAATATATTCGGGAAGAAATGGAAAGGAAACATGTCAGTATTTTTTCTAACTTGAAACTTAACTGTGAATTTGAAACAGTAGCTTTGCAAAAATTAAATGGCCTAAGGTATGAATCTGTTTGGGTGGGAAAAAGAACTATGAGGGCTAAATCAATCATATCACTCCTTATGTCATATGTTATATATAAACTAAAATAATAACATCATTTTTATGTTATGAATGAGGAACTGTTTCTGATAAGTGAACAACACATTTGACACCAAGTAGGGTTCTTCTCAAAATAGGATCTTTCTTGTGTTTGTTCCTATACTTGAAAGCATATGATGTAGGGTTTTTTTCCTGGGGAAGTTAATATTTTTAATACACAGTTTCCTCTATCCTTAATAGGTATTTATAAAATTAAACTACATGGCAGCTTCTGTTCTCTTCCCAACAACATTTCTCCATCCCACTTTGTATTCTTCTATGAAAGAATAACTTTTCAGGTACACTTTATACATGAACAGTTCAGCAGAGAGAGAGTGATATGTTTGAAAGCCTTCAGGAACCAGAAAGAGAAAGACCTGGAACAAGCCAAGCTCTACATTTCCCCAGCTATGCTTCCTGGAGTAAGTTGCTAAATTTCTCTGAACTTCTGTTTCCACAACTGGAAAATGGAAACACTGACACATAATTCGGTGTGTAGTGAGACTTGAAAAAGATAATGTTAACTGCAAAAGTATTTAATGCATATAAATGGTACATAACATGTGATGGCAACCACATTTCATCCTATCCTGGCAAAATAAATAAAGGAGATGCTAGTCATCAATGGCTGAGCTGACAATTACTAATTCTCTATCCAAAGCAATCCCATTTTTCAAAACCTGCTTTATCTGCCTTCTATTGCTTATGTGAGCAAGTCGAGTGTTTCCTCATCTTGTCACCTGCTCTCCCTCCATGCATCTAAAACTTCGTAGAAAAATATGACAGGCAAAAAATTTTCTCCTTTTGAGAAAAGGTTTTCAAAGTTAAAATCTTGAAAATTGAAAGCAAATCAAAATCTTAAAGATGAAAACATAAAAGCTCCAACGATGTAACATTCTTTCTCTTCGACTTAATTATAAAACCACACAATTCAAACTACCCTGTTTTGCAATAATCATTAAAAAACCTTTTCAGAATTCAAGACAAAAGAATTTTATTTTGTTTTTTTGAAGAAGATTAGCCCTGATCTAACATCCACCGCCAATCCTCCTCTCTTTGCTGAGGAAGACTGGCCCTGAGCTAACATCCATACCCATCTTCCTCTACTTTATATGCAGAATGCCTGCCACAGCATGGCTTGACAAGTGGTGCATAGGTCCACACCGGAGATCCGAACCTGCAAACCCTGGGCCACCGAAGCAGAACATGGGAACTTAACAGAACGTGCCAACTTAACCCCTGTGCCACCAGGCTGGCCCAAGACAAAGGAAATTTGAAGCAAGCTGTATTAAATGATTAGGTGATAATGAAAATTACTCATTATAGATACAAGAGGAGATTGAAAAAAAAAAAGACATATTCTAGTTCTTTTCTTCTACCCTTTAGGATGGAAACCACTTTAAGGTGAAGTAATATAAACTGCCTAAATTCTTTTATACACGGTGATAAAACCAGACTAATTCTAAACTATCCATGCATTTGAATCCTTTGCAGAGAATTCCTAATCTTATATCTCCTTTATCTTTCTTTCTTACAATAGTACCTCTTGGTTAGTATCTGTTGACTGATTTACTTGCTGACTGAATTAAAACATTGACTTTTTTGAGACAAACAATCGTAGTTTGGGTTAAAGATGCACTGACTTAGTAACTGTGTGATATCGAGCAATTGTTTAATATTCCTAAACAGTTTGTCCATTCACAAAATGAAGATATTAATAGCTTTCAGTTCTAGATAAACCCTAAGCCAATTAAAGATTATGATCTGATGAGGGACATTGCAAAAGAAGCTTGTCATAGGCTTCTCTATTTAACACATAGGCTGACCAAATAAACCTGTAAAATCTAACCTTGCAAACACGACTTATTTTTTAGGAAGTAGTAGACAATGGGAGAGTACTGAGTCCTTATCTAAGCGTTGGGCTGAATGGCTTACTGGTTGGGTGATGGTATGATGATGCCCAACTTCACTCCTTATCTTCCAACAAATAGGCATTAGAAATAAGTGGTCCCAAGGCTGCCAAGCCATGGTCAAAGCAAAAACATTTAACTTATCACCAGACACATAACTCATAAGGACATACGCATAACTCATAAGGGCATACGTCCGCAGTATGAGATTGTCTTTGAAGAGAAAGTTGGGAACTGGGAGATATTGGAAAATAGCACATATTTTTCCTTGTCTACTGTTCTTTTTCTTTCCTTGATAGGATCCTATGTTATTCTGAATATCTATAAGAATAATTAGGTATTTTTATAAAGCTTAAAACAAAAAAACCCTCACTTAAACACGGGAATAAAATACAAATTTTTGTTAACATGTAAAGAAATCCACCCTCGTAACAGTAAGATAAAGAGTATAAACCAATAAGGAACTTTTTAGAAAATAGTACAACCTTGAGCACTGCTACTTGTCCTTATTTTCCTAAGGTGACCCACTTGGATCAACCTTAATTAAGAACTGTACCCTCATAAAATAGATATTACCTTTATTACTATGCATGGAATGTCAATACTCATACTCCCACTTGCTATTTGTAAGGGAATAATAATCAAAACATATTTTTTTAGAGCTATAAAGAAGCATAAATCTAGAAGGCATTGTAAGGTCGTTTTGTCTATCTTCTCATTTCTGTGATTACGATTAAAATAAATAATAAAACTCTATTTGAAAAACTTTAGAGCATATTTTTTATCCTTTTTAAGCAAGGTCAAGACACTACAACAGAAAAAATGTGAGCATTAATAACGTTTTTATGGTATATGTGTTATAATTTGACTCATTTTTCTGATTGTTCTTAAAAATATGTTTTAAAAATCTTCCAAAATTCTTCCACAATTATAATACCCCCAAATCCTACATAGACCAGAACTACTAGCTATCATAGATTGAAATTAAATAAATTTCCTCTTAATTAAAGCTCCTTACTATTTCCTAAATTCACTTCAGCCCAAACTTTAGGATTAGAATTCCTAACATGTTTTAAAAGTGGAATAGAATAGTTAAAATTTTAACTTTGGTTTTATCAGTTATTAGACTGACCACAGTGATTTCAAACTTAATAAAAAGGCATTCTACACCATTTAAATTTGAGGTCAATTCAGAACATAAGAGCATTATTGTCTCTTTATGCGAAAAATGCAATTTGAGGGCACCACAATTTATTCTTTTCCATGTCCTCTCTTATATATTGAATCTTAAGTTTTATATTTAAAAAGTAGTCTTTTTGAAATGATGGGAAGAAAAATTGCCAGATTTTAGATTAAAAATAATTTATATTGAGCAAATCGTATATATAAAATATCATTGAAAATTCTGAAAAAAATGAGATGTAGATAAAATCATTATGTTTAGAAAGACAATAAAGAAAATAAAATCTACCTTCTTTATTTTAATGGAATCTTACACATATGGCTTTTTCTGTAAAATAAGTTTGGTTTTGGTTAACGTTATGACGTAGTTTTACATAGGATCATATGTTTCTTAATTTTAACCTCATATTTCAGATTTAGCCAAATTTTCTAATATTCATAGAGAGTAAATTTAATCTTATCTCAAATGTTGAAAATTCAGAACAATAAAAATTACATAAAACTCTTTTTAAATAATATATGGAATACAAACTCAAAAAGGTATTATTAATAATTACTTTACATCTGTTTTATTGCAAATTATGGTTTTGTGGAACTGAATGTTATATTGTGTTAGCCATTTCACTAATTGGTTTTACTGCATAATATATTTATATTAGCAAATGATTTTCTACATATAGCAGTACTTGCTTGTTTTTGACATTCTAACAGGTAAATAGCGGTATCTCTTGTTTTTACTTGCATTTTCCTCAATAATGATGTTGATAATCTTTTCACATATTTTCATTATTAAAGCTTATTGTTAGGATAATAAATCTGTAAAACTTATACATAATGGATTTATTTTAAATTGTTTTTTCTTTTGGGAAGAGAGTATTTAACTTTTTAAAATCAACTGCAACAAAGTATAATTTATGTACATTAATTCTTTCAGTTTTGAGGAACGTCCACTGAAATCTCCACCACAATCACATATAGAACATTATTCCAGGGGCTGGCCTGGTGATGCAGTGGTTAAGTTCAGGCACTCCTCTTCAGCAGCCCAGGGTTTGCAGGTTCAGATCCAGGGTGCGCACCTACACACTGCTCATCAAGCCACACTGTGGTGGGTCCCACATACAAAATAGAGGAAGATTGGCACAGATGTTAGCTCAGGGCCAATCTTCCTCACACACACACAAAAAAGAACCTTACTCTCAGTCTGTAGATCATCCCTCTATCCCTGGAACAATCACTGATCTGCCTTTTTTTGACCGGAGACTAATTTGTACTTTCTAGAATTTTGTGTAAATGGAATCATACAATATGGATTCATTTATGTCTGTCTTACTTCACTGACATAGTTAATCGGTATTGTCCACTATATAAGTAAAACATTCTTTTCATTGTTTATTATTATTCCATTGTACAGACATACATTTTGTTCATCCATTCATCTTTGCATGGGTATTTCAACTGTTCCTAATTTTGCTTGTTGCAGACAAAGATGCTATAGAAATGTGTGTTCAAGTCTTTGTGAGGACACACCCTCTCAATTCACTTGTTTCTTGTATATTTAAGAGTGGAATGATTGAGTCACAAGATAAGTGTAAGCCTTACTTTTTTCAAAAACTGCCAAACAATTCTTCCAAATGCTTTTATCCTTGTACGTTCCTTTCATGATTGTATGAGAGTTCTCGTTGTTCCACTTTCTTGTAAACACCGGGCATTGTTTGTTTTACTATTATAAAAGATATGTAGTAATATCTCATTGTGACTTTAGATTGCATTATTGAAGAGTAATGATGTCGAGCATCCATGTGTTTTTTTGTCCATTTATCTTCCTTTGTGAATTCTCTTCAAATCTTTTGCCCATTTTTTTAAAAAGTAGGTACTTTTTAAAAATATTGAATTGAAGATTTTATATATATTTTACACACGTCAAATAATGAAGTTTTTATATATAGGAACTTTCTCACCTGGAAACTTAAAGCAGAGAGTACATATAAGTCTGTATGTGTGGAATCATTTCCTTAAAGACAGAAACAAACAAGGGCATTTATGCATTGTCATTATGCAATAGTAGTATTTTAAAAACTCCAACAGGACGTTACTTATAATTTGACAAATTGATGATAAAATTCATATTAAAATAAATTATCGAGTAATTAAAACGATGTAAAATAATAGGTAGGGTTATTAAAGTTAGAATAGTAAAACTGTCACGTAGCACAATGATATCCATGGAAATGAATGTGTAGTTGAAAAACAGATGTACTCTGCAGATAGTATGTGTTATATACAACGTATCGTGCATTGCAGATTGGTAGGAAAAAACAGAATGTTTGGTAAACCATGATAGGATAATTGGTCATCCATAGAGCAAACAAATATAATTAAATATCTATCACATTAATCGTATTTTTTGTTTAAATACTTTAATATGAACAGTAAAACAACTTGGATGGGAAGTAGGATAATACGTTGTTAAGAGAGCGAAGACTTTTTAAAACTGACCAAAAAATAAGCCTAAAAGACTAGCAACAAATAGAAAGAAATTCAAATAGCTCATAAACATGACAACAGATTAGTATTCAGCATATATGAAGAACAAAAGCTCATAGACAATTATTCAAAATCCAATAAAAGAATGGGTAAAGATTATCTTGTGAATGCAAATTACATAATAGGAAAACCTAACGGTTAAGTAAACACATGAAAACATGACATTTGTTAAATGCAAGTTAAAAAATAACAATGTGACACCCATTACTACATATAGTAGTACTCTGATACCACAGTAGTCTCTCCAGTAAAAAATGTTGACACAGAGATAAAGACGCGGGGGCAACTCTAGATCACACACATTTTGGAGAAGAATTTGATAACAGAGTTTAGTTGAAAAGTTGCAGGCCCTAAAGCAGAGCAATTGTAATTATAAGCATGCAGTGAAACATGCACAGGAGCCCAATGAATCATGTAGGATGAGATTATTAAGGCATATATTTAAAATAATGATCAAAACTCAAGTATCTGTTTGCAGAGAAACAAATAAGTAAATCAGAATATGTTCATGTAAAATAACAGACAGGCATCTTGACATTACAATGCTGAAAAGAAAAACACATTCCAGAATGACATTTACAATATGTTATTCATGTGAAGTTTATAAATAAAATAAAAATTTATAAAATTATATTATATATTTAACGAACATATTTTATATATGAATTGATTAAGTTAATATTTATTAACATATTTACATATATATATATAGTAATAATAATATGTAAATGGTCTAGATGGATCCCCAACAAGAGGAGAAGTGTGGAAATTTACAGGAATAGGGAGAATTGTAGAAGAGTACTTAGCATCTAATACCTATAGAAGTGAAAAGAACTGTAATTGCTAACTCTAATTTTTCTCTCTTTTTTCTTGCAGGCATATAAGTGCTAATAATTTTTAAAACTCTATAGTTGGTAAATATATGCTTGAAATTTATTAGCCATGCTTTTGTATTTATTGGAATATTTCATTATTTTATAGGATTGGAGTTGACATTCAAATGGAAAAAACAATGTGTAGACATAGATTTTATAGAAGGAATTCCATGAGGGCCAATGCAAGGAATGGAGACATTTTGAGAAAGAAATTACTTTGAACTTGACTTGCAAGATGGTGACTGTTGGGGAAGAGAGTTTAGTATACATAAACTCAGGAACATTTTATTTCCTTCTAGACATTCAAATGTTTTAACTGAATTAAGTAGCCTAAAACTTGGCACTGAAGAGCTAGTAAAAAAATACGTTTGTTAAATTTAGGAAATAAATAGAACAACTTTCCCACTTGATGACAAGGTAGATACTATTCATGCTTCCAGAATTCTCCTTTAGGATGGATACTATTGGAGGTGTATGTTGGTGTTACGGCCTCATTGGGTCATCACGTTGTCTCTGCCAGTTCCACAACTTCAGTTATTAGGACTGGTCTCAAAGGGCCAGTTTATTGGTTTAATTGTGTCTCAAAGCAATGCCTGCATTAGTATGTCATTGTGGTTACAATCCCCAAAATTGGTTTTAGTCCCAACTCTGACTCAATGTCTATATCAATTTTTTTCTATCTGAAAAATGGAGGTAATGATAGTAACAACCTAAAAGAGTTACTTGGAGGTTACTTGCACGCAAAGGAATTAATACAGGTAAAATCCAATAGGAGTGCCTGGCGTACTCAATAAAAGTGAAAGGTAAACAGTCACAATCATGGCATGTGTCTCAGTCATTCTGTATTTCTGTCTTTAATGCCTTTTTCTAATGACTGAAGCAAAGCAAGGTTTGCAGTACATTATCCTCTTTTACTTCATCATATTACTAGTATAAATAGAAAGAGCTTATCCTTCTCTTTGGTTGAAATCTTTCAGTGTTTCTCGGGAATAAATAGGTCAATGATAAAATTCACAACATTTCTCTTGGCAAGTTATCTCTAATCAATTGTGCTTTCTAAACTTAAACCTACTGCATGGATTTAGGTATTTTCTGCTTTTTACATTACTGGAGTAGCTTGTAACAGATTAAATTATCCACTGAAAAAAATAAGAAACTTGGCTAAATTAAAAGGATATTATTTGTGAACATCAGAAAGATTCAAAGTTAGACTGGATTTGATGGACTAATTCCCAAAGGAAGGAAATGTAAGCCTTTTATTCTGTACCACTTTTTCTTTTTTCGTTCTGCTTTTTTGTGAAGAAGATTGGGCCTGAGCTGACATCTGTTGCCAACCTTCCTCTTTTTTGCTTGAGGAAGATTGTTGCTCAGCTAACATCTGTGCCAATCTTCCTCTATTTTACCTGCGATGCCACCACAGCATGGCTTGATGGGTGGTGTTAGGTCCACACCCAGGATCCAAACCTGTGAACTCTAGGCCACTGAAGCAGGTCATGTGAACTTAACCACTATGCAACCGAGCTGGCCCCTATACCACTTTTTCACTTAGGTAATTTGCCAATTCATAAGTCAAATTATCAAAACCCAAAAGCATGGATTCATCTCACCACCATAGCCAACAGAATGCTGAAAGAAGCTAGACACGGAAGAACGCACAAGATATGACTACATTTATATAAATTTAAAATTATTATGTGGTTAGAAGTTAGAAGAGTAATTATTTTGAAGAGAATGAGGTTTAGATGAAGGGAAGGTTCATGTGAGAGGAATCTGCTATCCTGATCGTGATCCATTTCTTCATCTGCTGATGGCTAGATGATTGCCCTTATGTGAAAATTCACGATTTGTGAACTTCTCTGTATACCTGTATGTACACAATACTTCAGTAAACATATTACTAGTAATTAAAATTTGCTACTTATCAATGGTTAGGAATCAAATTCTTGGGTCCCAACTAGTGTTTGGTTCAATGCAATGACAACATGCACATTCAATTAAAGTAATTAATAAAAAAAGAAATAGACTTTTTCTAATAAGAAAAGGAAATGAACTTTATATTTTGAGGGGACAATTAGGAGAGTAACTTCATTGATCCTTAACCTACCTCACCCACCTGCCCACCTGCCTTCCTTCTTTCACTCTTTCAACAAATGTTTCTCACTGACAGTGCCAGATGCTGTACTTAATTTCTGAGCATCGTGTCTTCATTGAACCATTGTTGTTGTGATGAGAGGCTCAATTTACAAGATCTGGCCATGGAGAAGAAATCTACAAAATAGCCTGAGAAAGTTCAGACAAAGCATTTGCAGGATTAGAGACTATAATATTGTATAAGTCAGGGGAAAAAAGGATTGCAAGAGGGAGCAATTACTTTATTTTTATTTATTTATTTATTTATTGAGGACGATTAGCCCTGAGCTAACATCTGCTGCCAGTCCTCCTCTTTGCTGAGGAAGGCTGTCCCTGAGCTAACATCTGTGCCCATCTTCCTCTACTTTATCTGTGGGACGCCTGCCACAGCATGGCTTGACGAGCGGTGCCATGTCCACACCCAGGATCCGAACCATCAAACCCCGGGCCAATGAATCAGAACATGAGAACTTAACTGCTGCACCACTGGCCGGCCCTGGGAGCAATTATTTGATTGAAGGGATGAACATATTTTCAGTAGCGTGATGGGGAAAATGGAGGAGGAGTTTGGTTAGTAAATGGGAAGTGAGGCAGTCAGCAGTCAGGACCCTAAATGGAGACAATGCTTTCAGGAAGTTTGATTTGAGCTGAAGATGTATACATGGTTCTATAGTTTCGATTTTGTGATTGCTTGTCTTTAGATCAAAATAAATGGAGTGTGTATATATGCTAATAGACACTGTAGAGAAGAAAGAGGTGACAATACTAAAGGAAAGAAAGATGGAGTAAATGGTTGCATAACTTCATGGCGATGTCAGATGGAATGGAATCCAGAGCCAGGGAGTAGAAGGTGAGGGGAGGATAGGATAGTCTTTTGGTAGGAAGAAAGAATCCTCCTTCTGTTTAATAAGTTAGGAAGAAGAACCAGAGGAGTATGTGCTGGAGGGGCTGACGGTAGGATATTGAGATAGTTCCTGTCTTATGGGCCTTTTGAGTTTTTATGATACATCAGAAAACATTAACCAGTAAAATAAAAGAGTCTACATCTTCATAGAAAAGTGCATCTTAAAGGATGAATTTTACTTTATGTAAATTATACCTCAATAATCTTGCCTTTAAAAAGAGAAGAAAATGAATTACATTGATTCCCTTTTTCTTAACTTCATCATGTAAGATTATGATAAAAATGATTTAGCCTAGGGAAAAAGAATGCAAAAATTTAAAAGTATTTGTATGAATTAAGAAAGATGATAATTTAGATGATGGTGAGCAACTTGTCATCATTTTTAATGATAATCGATGTGTTTATATCACACTTCGCAATGTCTAATTTGTTAAAAATTAGATAGACTGGCACAACGTTTTCTCTATTAAAGTTATAAATGAACTTAAATGTTAGTAATGGATATATTTATCAAATGATCAAAGCAATAAATAAGCCAAGAGCAGTAGCATTATTACGTTCTTATTAAATGTAGGATATATTGTGTTTTCCTTCCTAGTGATGTGACTGTTTTAAGAGAAATATCTGTTGTGTATGCTACTTATCATAGTCGGTTGTGATTATTCCCTTATCTGTGCCTTAAAGATGTCTAAAGTCTTATGTTTTCAGAGTTAGGAAACATCAAATGACACTTTTTTATAATTAATTCATATATTTCAAAGTTATCTTTATGAATTATAGATAAAATAATAAAAACCTTCAAAATTTAGCGCCTAGTAAATTGATAAGTCAGAGAATAATCATCTAAATTTAGTAGTGAAAGTACACTTCTAGTACTATGTAGCAGGCTAGTAAATATATACCTTAGTAAGACTATCTATCACAGCTGTGCTGTCTTTTTCCTGGTTATGAAGAAGACACTTTTAACATTTTTTTTTCCCAGAGAAAATCATCAGCAGCCTCTCTTGAAGGGTGAGGACGTTTCATGTAGTAATAGAAATTTTAAAAAGAAATGAACACATCAAAAATTGTGTGAACTACAATTATAGAAATTTTTTGAAATACCGTTTTGAAGATTTAAAAAAACCCTTAGAATTTAATCATTTTTTAAATTACTTTTAAGCCCTTTCCCATATAAACTAAACTTTTCTGTTAAGCCCTCTGTATTATAGGAGTTTGAGAGGCTAATGTTCCTTTTGTGGAAAGATGGTATATAGGGTCAGGTAGCAGTATGATCTACTTTTGATACCATTCAAGCGCCACAGGGGTATAAGCTAACATTTAAATTTTAATTAGGAGCATACAACCACTGGATAGTTGTAAAAATTTCAACCAAAGCAAGTTTTTGATGTTCTATTACTTTCCATCTTACATTTGTTACCCTTTGCTGTATTTCCTACTGAATATATCTGCAGACCTCTGACTCCATCTTCCATCATAATCACGTCTCCTATACCATACATTTCTTTGTCTCTGGTATGTTTAGAGAAATGAGTCTTGACTATCTTTCTGCTTTCTAATTCATTCTCTCTGCATTCTGTTATTCATCCCATCTAAGGACCTTCTAAAAACATTTTGTTTTTATCATCTGAGACTTCTACTTGCTTCTTTCCAAATAAGTGCTTCCTCACCTACTTATTTTTGCTTCTTTTTGTTTGTGATACACAACAGTTTAGAATACTACCTGTACTTTTCAAAAATTTCTTTTTCTCTGAAAAATATTTTTGAGAGTATTGTTTCCATATTTGATAAGTATGATACGTTGTTTCATTGACAGTTACACTATCTCAAAGATGTGTTTCTCTTATTTGTAGTTCAGACCTTGGCTTGAACCAACATTGGTACCTGGAGTGGTTTCTTTAGTTAAAGGAGGCCTCTCTCCTTCCTTGGGTGTGCATGGAGTTCTGTTAAGAAAAGAACGTCTTTGCTTCATGGTTCAACATGAGAGTAGAGAGGACTCACATTTCAACATGTTTTTCTAAGAAATTCTCTTTTATTTAAAGAGGGGGAACTACTCTTTAACCCTGCTCTGACCATCATTATATCAGAGTGGTTTTGTTGCTCTTCAGGGAAAAAAAAATCATGGCTCATTCCATCTCCCAGCTCCAATTCTTCCACATATATTTTGCAAATAATCAGGAATGTTTACTATTTTTTTCTCCCCAAAGCCCCAGCACATAGTTGTGCATCCTAGTTGTAAGACATTCCAGTTCTTTTTTGTGAGATGACGCCACAGTATGGCTCAGTGAGCGGCATGCAGGTCCATGCCCAGGATCCAAACCATTGAACTCCAGGCCACTGAAGCAGAGCATGTGAACCCAACAACTTGGCCACGAGGTCAGCCCCACTAAGATTATTTTTTGATAGCCTTATTTTCTTATTGGTGTTGAGAGGTAAATTTCATAAGTCTTTGGATTTGACCGTCTTCTGATCTAATTTGCTATAAAACTTGCAGAAATGAAATACTGCTAAAATCAAGAAAAAAAGTTTCTGATGTTTAGTTCTAGAACTGTTGTGGATTTGATATTTTTATATTTGTTCTGCCATTTGAAATGCTTTCTGATAGAGAGAGAGAAATTCTTGTATATAATAAAATTCCTTGGGACAAAGCTCACTGGTTTCTTTAATAAAGCATTCCACTTTGCTTCTCCAACACCATATCAATAAAAACATAATTACTGTTTTGTTGAGAGAAAAGGAAAATGCTTGTTTTGTTTTTCATGTGTCAGAAACACTTATTTTCACTAAAGTTAAGAATAAGACAGATGTTCACTATGACTAGTACAATTTTACTCAGCATTAGAAGGATTAGCTAGTGCCACTAGATAAGAAAATTCAGTTTTAGTCTAAATAATTAGAAAAGAAATAAAACCACATTTATCATGGAAGTATGTGATTGTATATTAGGATAAAACCAAGAATTGATGTAAAAACTCCCAGAAGTGAGACAATTTAATAAAATAGGATTTAAAATTAGCAAATGGAAGTTAATAGCTTTTATAAATAATAAAACTAAATAAGTAGGAGATACAATGAGAGAAGACCCAATTTACAATAACAACAAAAACAATTACAAAAAAGAAAAATGCTTAGGTGTAAACATGAAAAATGTGCAAACCCCCAAAAGTGCAGAGTATATATTATCAAAAAGAAAGACATGTCCATGTTCTTGAATAGGAAGTGGTAACTTCGTAAAATGTCAATTTTCCATAAATTAATTTGTGAATTTAATCAAATTCACAAAAAATAAAAATTTTAACAATTGCTTTTTATGGAGCTAGCCAGCTTGATGATAATGTTCACTTGTGAAATATGAGCAAGCAAAATAAATAGACAATAAAAATTAAAGAAGCAATATTGAGGGTTGTTTTTCTAGGTACTTAAATTTATAATATAGCTTCTATAAGCAGTTGAGTGTGGTATTAATGCACAAACATACAGAGCAATATGTTAAAATTAAAAGACCAGGAATATATACAGCAAGATAGTCAAATCTGCTGTGTGATAAACTTGGCATTACATAATGGCAAGGGAAGATTAACATTTTGAATAAATAAATTATTTAATACCCATTGGGATTGAACCTGTATCATATTACATGACAAGAAAAAATTCCAGATGGATCAGTAATCTAAATAACAAAAATGAAATGACACAGATGTTACACAAAAATGGTTAAATTTCTTTATAATATTGGAATGAGCAATACCATTGTAAAATACCAAATAAATGAAAGAATTGATTGACAAATACAACTCATTTAAAAAACAAATAAATAAATAAAACAAATCAGACTTTAAATGCATTAAAAATCAAAATCCAAAAGGATATCACAACACAAATAGCAAACAAAGGAAAGATATTTGCAACTTACATCAGACACAGAATTTTTAACATACAAAGAGCTACCAAAATCAATAGAGAAAAGGAAATCATGTAAATTAAGTTTATATTTAGATCTGAATATGGAATTTGACAATATTAAACTCATGTTAAGAGAAAAATCACACAAACTATCATGAGATACAATTTCTTACCTATCTGACTGGAAAAATACAAATTTGAGAATATATTTGTATGACAAAACTGTGGGGAAATAAGCATTTTCCTACAATAAAATAAAAAAAGATTATATTCCCATAAAGAGGAAATGTGATAATATCTAGAAAAGAATATATGAATTTACCCTTTGACTCAGCAATTTCAATTCTAGGGATCTACTGCTTAAGATATGCTTTTTATAGGATGTAAGTCTGTTCAATGACTTCTTGATCTTTGCTTGAAAACTTCCTTTTATAAAAGCAAGGATCCACTAAAACAATCCTGTAAATGATTCAGTGTGTAGGGAATTTCTAGACTCAACATCATAACCTCATCATTCTCCTCATGTTAGAATAGTCAATGCTTCTGTTGGAGTGTCTGACAATTGAACACTGGATAACTTCTATCCTTGGACTAGTTATTCTTTGGTATTTGTACTGAACATGGGAATATTATATGGGTAGTTCTACTCAATATATGAATATTATAGTGCAAGTCAATAGCAAGAAAAGCATCACAGTGTCCACCTACAGATTGGACCTCCAACTTAACTAAGTCTACAAGAGATAACATAAGCCTATTAACCATTTTTGTGTGTACAGCCTAGCCTCAAATATATAAATTTTATTTTCTAGTCTCAAACCTGAAATAAACTATAGAAGATAACACATCTGCTTGCCAAGAAAGACATACACAAAGGTATTCATTTTAGCATTATGACATCAAAAATTTGAAAACAACCCAACAGTTTAATGAAAGAGCTTGAGTGATTAAGTTTTGGTATATCTGTACAATAGAATATAATAAATCCATAGAAAATGGATGAGGAAAAATTTTATACATTGATATGCAGTCATATCTTCATGCAAACATCCTTAAGAAGACAAAGAAAAGTTTCAGAAGAGTTTGTATGTGTATGCATATACGTATATGTACATACATATATTTGCTGCAATTTGTAAAATGAATGGAAGAAAATATGTAAATATATATTTGCAAAAGGAACACTAAACTGATTACCACAATTATAGTAAAAATTGTTACATTTAAAGAGTGAAAGCCATAGAATGGAGAGAACAGGAATAGTAGTGGTTTTTTTAAATATTTATCATTTTATAGTTTGCCTTTGAAATGTTAAAAAGATTGTATGTATTTGAAAAACAAATTATAGTATCACACTTCCTGATTTCAAACTATACCACAAAGCTATAGTAATTAAAACAGTATGATACTGGCATAAAAATAAACACATAGACCAGTGGAACAGAATAGAGCCCAGAATTAAACCTTGCATATACAGTCAACTAATATTTGACAAGAGAGCCAAGAACACCCAATGGGAAGGATAGTCTCCTCAACAAATGATGTTAGGAAAACTGGATAAACACATGCAGAAAAAAGAAATTGTACCCCTAGTTTATACCACTCACAAAAGTTAACTCAAAATCAATCAAAGATTTAAACTTAAGATCTGATACTATATAACTTCTAGAAGAAAATATAAGGAAGAAACTCCTCAACATTGGTCTTGGCAATGACTTTTTGGATATGACATCAAAATCACAGACAACAAAAGTAAAAATCAATAAGTGGGAGTACATCAAACCTAAAAACTTCTGCACAGCAAAAGAAACAATCAGCAAAATGAAAAGACAGCCTATAGAATTGGAGAAAATATTTGCAAATCATATATCGACTAAGAGGTTAATATCCAAAATATATAAAGAGCTCACACACCTCTATAACAAAAAAGTGTTTAAAAAATGGACTGAGGGACTAAATAGACATTTTTCCAAAGAAGACATCCAAATGACGAGCAGGCATGTGAAAAGATGCTCAACATCACTAATCATTAGGGAAATGCAAATCAAAACCACAATGAAATATTAGCTCACACCTAATAGAATGGCTATCGTCAAGAAGACAAGAGATAAGTGTTGGCAAGGAATTGGAGAAAAGGGAACACTTCTTCACTGCTGGTGGAAATATAAATTGGTTCAACCACTATGTTGGTTCCTCAAAAAATTAAAAATAGATCTACCATATGATCCAGCAATACCACTTCTGGGTATACACCCCAAGGAAATAAAAACATGATATTGAAGAGATATGTGCACTCTCATATTCATTGCAGCACTATTCATAATAGCCAAGATAGGGAAACAACCTTAGTGACTTTCAATGGATGAATGGATAAAGAAGATGCGGTATATATATATCATATATTATTAAACCATGAGAAAGGTGATCATTCTACCATTTGTGACATGGATAGACTTTGAGGACACTATGCTAAGTGAAATAAGTCAGACAGAGAAAGACAAATACTGTATGAAATCACTTATATGTGGAATCTAAAAATGCCAAAATTGTAAAAACAGAGAGTAAAACGGAGGTTACCAGGGAACGGGGATGGGGATGGGAGGGATAGGACAGGTATTATTTAAGGGTACAAACTTGCAACAAGTAGTAAATAAGTCTAGAGATCTAATGCACAGTGTAGTCAATATAGACAACAACACTGTTCTATAACCACCAAACTTGCTAATACACTACATCTTTATTCCAACCACTAAAAAGAAATAATTATGTGATGTGATAGAGGTGTTAATTATCACAATCACATTACAATATATAAATGTATCAAATCAACATGTGGTAGAATTTAAATTTCAGCAATCTTATATGTCAATATATTTCAATAAAAAATAAAACAAAAAAGTAGGGACCAGCCCCGTGGCCGAGTGGTTAAGTTTGTGTGCTCCTTGGAGGCCCAGGGTTTCACCTGTTCAGATCCTGGGTGTGGACACAGCACCTCTCATCAGGCCATGCTGAGGCTGCATCTCACATGGCACAACCAGAGGCACTCACAATTGGAATATACAAGTACGTACTGGGGGCTTCAGGGAGGAGGAGGGGGAGGGGGAGGGGAAGGATGAGAAGAAGAATAAGGAGAAGAAGAAGAAGAAGATTGCCAACAGTTGTTAGCTCAGGTGTCAATCTTTAAATAAATAAATAAATAAATGATAAAGACTAAGTTAAATTACAAAAGCAACTTCCTCCAATTAAAAATTAACGAAAGCGAATAAACCCAACCACATTTAATGTTGGGGACCTGAACACACAGAAAAATTATAATTATTTTAAATGATTTTAGAGCACATGTTTTGATTCTATGTCTTTAGCATAATCTATGGTAAAACCAAGTAGAGTTCCTAAGAAATCCTAAATGCCATTCAGTTGGTTCACATTGAAGAGTAAACTGATAAGTATTATCGTGCACCTATTATGTTTAAATTCATGGAACCCTATTGCTTTTCTAGGTTTGAGAGATGGGAGTAGATATCCTTTTACTAAGACAAGTCAAAGTACTGATTTTGAATAGGATACCGAATGCAGAATGTTTCATAGAGCATTTGACAACTTTTGGTTCTTTTCCAAGTCACACAGGTAATATGAGCACAGGCAGGGGTCACTGTTTGCTTAACCTCTATCTGTCTTGTTCCCATAATTTATCAGGAATATATCCATGTGGTAAGATTTTATTTTGCATCACAGTCTCATTTACTGAACTCTGTAGGCATATGAATATCTTCTCTACAATATGCAAAAAATCAAAACCACTTTGATTTGAATTACCCAGGTTTGGCTTTAAATAGTGGAGCTAGAGGAAAAAAGGAATTTAAGATTCATGATAAAAATTTATTGTTTTTATATCTTATCTTTTCCAGTTAAATGCATTTTCCAACTCAAAACATTTTTCATATGAAATTTTTTTCAGATTCTAAGGCATCCAGGTTTGGGCAAATTGACTTTTCAAATTTTATCACCAATAATAGGTAGATTATTTGAAATCTAATCTTACAGACGCAACTTAGCAAAAGATAAAACGTATTTAACATTTTTCTGCACCACTCATGGAAATAATTCCAGATGGAATAGATGATCAATAGAAATTAATGCCACTCAATGTGGGGTACAACAGACGGAAATGGATTTCCCTGGACACAGACAAGCCAAAGTAAGTTATAATTGGTAGGGACACTTGGGCATTTGTTCTGCCTTCATTTCTTGAATAGGGAGGTGGCTTTGACACTGTTGAGCTTGGTGGGGACACAGAATCTGTTCTTTGCAAATGTGCACTTAAAAGTTCAGATTATTTTGAAACCGTATTGAATGGTGGCCTAAGACTGTATTATAAAAAATTGTGCTTCCGCAAGCTTTGGCTTTTTGTCGGGTCAGGCAGGACATTATCTTCTCTCAACAGTCATTCAGAGCTGCTTTCCTTATGCAACTAAAGGTCAAGATATTCTGCAACTATTATTTTTCCTGTGAAATCACTTGTTTTTAAAGAAATTTCTGAAATCATGCCTAAATGAATTGAGATTTTACATTAATTGTGTGTGCAGTCTTCTCCTTATTTAAGAATGAATTATAAAGGTCTTTTTATGCTATACAGTCTATTTTAAAATATAGGAACCAGAAAATGAATTTCTTTAGCCAAGCATAATTTCACATTGGTCAAATAGTGTCACAAAATTTTCAGCTCATGTTCTCAGCACATTTCTATATACTGTCAAAGTTTATTTTCGATCACAGATATTGGTAAAACTCACTCAATATATATAATCAAGTATTTAAAAGTTAGGGTTAAAGTCAAATTTATGAATAATAATAAAGCATCTTTATTTTCTATAGGGTTCTCATTATTCACCCAGTAGAATTTAAACCTTTTCCCTTTCTTTAAAACGCTTAACAAACCGGAATTAACTCACAGCAGCATATAGTGATGAATAAAGGTAAGAGATTTCAATTAACGTGCCAGAGAATAACCATGGAGAACTTTAAAATCATAAGCCCTTGGGTTAACTCAGGCTGAAGCAAAGTGGACAGATTCCAGGCTCATTTTTTAAAGGAAAAAAATTATTATATCCATTTTAGCAGAGATAGGTTTTTGGATGAACTCTGATGGCAAACACATTGTGAAAGTTCAATTAAAAAAATTCGTAGCAAAAATATCAAGTAAAAAATATACAGTTAAATTACTATGGTAGTGGAAAATGTGTTTTAATAGCACTGAAAGAATGAAAAGCATACTTTTTAAATTCCAAGGCCAGATTATACTTTCAGATATGTCAATGACATCGAATAATGGATCTGGGCTTACATTTTGTGCAAAAGTTAAAATTGACCTAATGATATCCCTGAAATTTTCTTGAAGTCTAAATAGCAATGAATGTCCACTCAACGAAATGGAAATTGTTTTATTTCGTAATAAATCAATAAATACTATATGGGATATAATAATTAAAGAGCCTGGAAATTTTGTGTTGATCCACGGCATGCAAAGACAATTTCATTTTCTAAAATGAAGAGAAAACTATGTGTAACATCTAAGTGCCAGATTTAGATTTTGGTCAAATTTAATTTCAGAAACTATAAAAATAAAAAAATATATAGCATATTTAGCAGTCTCCAAAAAGTATATTGTAAAAAATATTATAAATAAATTAATTAAGTCAACTGGGTTATCATTTTCTAAGTTTATGAAAGCTTTTATAAATTGAAATTCTCAGTCTAGGGAGTCCATTTACATCCTTTGGTGATCCAAAAGTTTTGTCAGGAGAAGGTATGTAGCTTTCATTTTTAAAAAAGTATACTCACTAAAATGAAAGTAATATTAAAATACAGAGCAGGAAAAAATTAAATGTTGTTCGGAAGATAGGAAAAATGAGAATGATTTAAAAAGTATGCAAAAATAACAAGAAACAGTCTTAAATTAGAGAAGTGTAGAGTACTCCAAAAATAATTTGTCCCTGTTCTTCTAAGAGTAATTGTACTTTGCACCATTTAAATTAGCACCATTTAAATTAGAACTTAAATTCAGATAGAATTTTTCAAGAGTATAGCTATATGTGCACGCCCCTAAAGTCACGTGATGATAAAGGGGGCTTCCCAAGACCACTAAAGCACAGGCAGTCTGGTAAGTTCAGCTAAGAAGTCTCATATTGGGGGCTAGGTTTCTGAGTGATTTTACAATTTTACAAAATACCCTTATGTGAATAGCACTATGCCGGTTATTATCATGTAACTCATCAAGTGTTAGCGGTTTATCTTTCCTTTTTTAATGTGTCAAAGTTGCTGATATTGCTTTCCAAACAAGATTGGGGAAAGATCAGTGAGCACAACATAACTTTGTGTAAGTTGACTATGAGGCCCATGATTTGTTTGATTAGCATTTATCCTAACTTAAAAATTTTAAGTATTTCCATTACAGCGTTTTTAGACAGTTAATTTGCATAATCTTTTAATGAACCATCATTTTAGTTTATAGATTTGTCAGAATTGGTTAAAACTCTTTATTAACAATGACCCCCCAATAAACAAAAATCAAACTTAAAAGAATTTCAACATAAGGTTTATTTTTCTTATAGACTAAATCCCCCGGCTAGGGTTTTAGTGCCAAGTATGTTCTATATCTTCCTAATACCAAAACAAAAGTAAAATCCAATGACGAACATGGGTTTTTCTTTAATTAATCAGTGCCTATGCCAAAACTCACTAAAATAATGAATCTTACTGCTGGAAAGAAGCTAAAACTGGAACTGCTTCAGTAAATGTAAAGTGGCAGAAGCATTTGCATGTTGAAAGCAGTCTTCTTCCCATGGAATATCAAAATTCAAAAAGAAAATTAAGCCTTAGGGTAATGGAACAAGATTGGAGAAAAGGACCCTTTAAACACATACAAGCACACATACACACACACCCTGTAAGAACAAACAACAAAAAAGATTTCTTATGCATAATGTGAGGTAGGAAAAAGATGAGCTAAAACAACACAACCATTTTCATTAAATTTATGCACAACCCCACACACACATATTATCATATTTGATTCTCGTTAGAATGACACTTGGAAATCAAAGACTAAAATCAAATGTCCAGATAGGATACTGTGTTTAATTCTGATGAATATAGTAAAAGGTTTTTGTTTCTTAAAAATAAAGTTTAGGGGCCAGCCCTGTGGCATAGTGGCTAAATTCATATGCTCTGCTTCAGCGAGTTTGCAAATTTGGATCCTGGGTGTGGACCTACACGCTGCTCATCAGGCCACACTATGGCAGCATCCTACATACAAAATAGAGGAATATTGGCACAGATTTAGCTCAGCGACAATCTTCCTCAGCAAAAAGAGGAAGATTAGCAATAGATATTAGTTCAGTGCCAATCTTCCTAATCAATTAGTCAATCCATCAATCAATCAAGTTTATAGAGACAGCCCTGATGGCCCAGTGGTAAAAGATCGGCACTCTCACCCATTGGGTGGCCTGGATTCATTTCCCGGTCGCAGAACCACATCACCCATCCATCTGTTGCCATGCTGTGGCAGCGGCTCAGATAGAAGAACTAGAGGGACTTACAACTACGTGTATATACACAACTGTGGGAAGCATTCCCCCACTCTAGTTACCATCGCATTGTGACAAGGTCTGGCAATGGAAAGAGAATTGTGCAAGGCACTTCTCCAGGGAACATAATTCTTTAGGCAGAATCCTTCGTCCTTCTTTCTGAACTCCTTACTTCAAAGCCTAGCATTGATTAATGTCTTCCTCTCTGCTCTGGAAACCTTGTGGAAACAGGCAGAACCATATCTCTAAAAATAATGAGCAACCCCTAAGGATGAGGGGGTCTGTGTTCCGTTAATTATATACTCGCTGTCCTCCTAGCTTCTTTGAAGACCTTGAAACTATACAACCTCTTCCCTAACAATTGATATGTATGCTTGCTGCACATATGGTCTTTGGATAACAGCCCTTGCATGCAGGAAAATAATTATCTTTAGTTTTGCACTACCCCCCACCTATTGATCTTATGACGACAATAGTCAGACCACCTCACATAATTTTTCACTACATATATGTGTGCCCCGTCCCCGAAATAAATTGGACTTGTTTGCAACTGCATCGAGTCTCACATCTTGCACTTTCACTTTTGCCAACGCCGTCTCTCCAGCGGGAACCTGGACTCTGCCGAGGCTGGACCCCGGCACACAACCATGCCACATGGCTTTGGGGAGGGAGGAAAAGAAGGTAAAAATTGAAGTTCGTATATTTGCTAAGTAAAATACACAATGGTCAAGAACCAGATCCTCAATAAACAAGTAGATTGAGCTGGAACACAAGAGTGCTTTGAAAGTAATTCTGACATATGTTTTCTGACATAATTATTATCAGATTAAACCTAACATTAATTTTAATAGTAAAAGTAATAATTATTACATGCCCAACAGGTATCATGTATTTCTTAAAATCTCTGACTTTAAATCAAGCTTCAAAGTAAGTCCTAGTAATGAGGGTTTACACATAGGGAAACAGGTTTGCATAGTTTACGTAATCTGCCTCAAATAACAAAACTATGACACAGCAAAGTTAGGATGTAAACTAAGGGATGTCTTGCTCCAAGTCTGCAGTTCTTCCTATTAAATCATTATAACTGGATCAAAATAGTAAATCATAATATTAAATCAAATATTTGGTGTTATAATTTATATGTGTAAATTAGATAATCATTAGGTATAAATGACTATTAAATAATTGCAGTTTAAAAACCTTTCTACTCACCAGTGTCAGAAAAGAAAAAATACTACATACCCTACTCAATCAGTATTGTTACCAGGCAAGGGCTTGCTACCCAATGCACATAGGAGCCAATACTATGGTACTGGCTTTTGAGACAAGAAAAAGCTTTTATTGTGGGGTTGACTGGCAAAGAGACAGGAGGCAAGGCTCTCAAATCTGTCTCCCCAGTCCAGGGTTTAGGGTGAAATTTAAGGAGTTTAGGGGATTTCAAACTTGGCAGAAGCTAATTAGCTAGTCTCGAATCTGTCCATAGATGGTAATGGAGCTACTTGGGCTGCCAGAAGCCAGATTTTCCTTATTGCAGATTTCTTATCCAGATTCCTTATCCAGATTTCCTCACTTTGCAAAGGTCTCTGCTGGCAACATTTCTGAAGATTCTTGGTTCCAGCATCACCTGGAGGCTATAGGTTCCCACCTGGCATGTGCACAGTGCTTTGTTATTGAGCAAGGTTTGATTAATCAACAATCTGTTTTAAGGAAGCAAAACTAGTTTAAGCTGGTTAATGTTTCACGTGCTATTTCAGTGTAGTTTGTACTTTAGCGGGTTAGGGGTCATTTTTCTCTGGTTCAAAATTGTATCTGCAGGGTAAAACACATTGCTTAGCCCCGAGAAGGTGTCTACAAAGTATTTGGTTGAATAAATGAATGAGTGGACAAATGAATGCATAATGGTGGGTTTTATTTAATACTAATAGTTTATTGTTTAATAGTTGACTTTGTCATATTAGAAACTCATTTCTCTAAAAGCCTTCTTATATTATTGTGATATTTTAGAACTTAGTAAACAGCAGAAGTTAAATCATTCACTAAGGAAATAAACTCTCTTTTTTTATGTGGAGAGGGGCAGGGTTTTGTTTGCTTTGAAAGTATTAAAATAAAACTATAGAGAGAGAGTGAGAGAAAGAGCGAAAGCATTTTACTTTTTTAAATAAATATTTCTTTTTCTACTGATTAATACAGTCAAATTGTAAAATATGAACTCAGGACATACAAAAGAAATAAACTAGTGATATCATTAGTCACATTGTTATATTTGTCATAACAAAGTTACAACTCAATATAAAGAGTTTAGACTGGTGTCTGAAAAATAAATTTGCTCTCTTCTAACCCAATTTAATTGGAGGAAATTCAAGAATATGCTCAAATGTGAACCATGTCCTGGTCCTTTGCTTCCATGTCACTGGACCCTGTGGTATTCAATATATTTAATTATCATGATTCTTGTGCAAAACAATCCATCTTATTATTTCCTGAGAAGACAAACGTGCTGTGTGATAGAAAAACTACTTTTCACATAAGCTTTGACTCACAAAATGCTAGACTATTAGCCAAAATTCTGAAATGTTAAAGTGAATGCTTACTATTTGTTTAGTTTGCTAAGGCTGCCATAACAAAAGGCCACAGCCTAGGGGGCCTACACAACAGGAATTTGTGTTCTCAGAGTCCTGGAGGCTGCAAGTCAAGATCAAGGTACAGGCAGGTCTTGTTTCTCCTGAGGCCTCTTTCCTTGGCTCACAGATGGCCACCTTCTCTTTGTGTCCTCACGTGGACTCCCTCTGAGCACATGTGCCCCTGGTGTCTCTCTGTGTGCTCTAATCTCTTTTTCTTTAAAGATACTCTTCACATTAGATCAGAGCCCACCCAAAACAGCCTCAGTCAAACTTAATCACCTATTTACAGACCCAGTCTCCAAATACAGTCACATTCTGAGGGACTGAGAGAGAGAACTTGAACACTGGAATTTTGGGGAACACAATCAGCTTATTACACTATTATAATAAGAATTACAATTCAATAAGTAAGTCAAACTTGTCTAGGTAATCAAGATTGATTAATCTAAGAGAGATGACAGTTGAATCCAAAGTGGAAAAAAAGTCAAAAGTATGCAAAACACATATAAGAGTGAACACACTAAAAATAAATTTTAAAAACAGCAAAGAAGAAATTGCTTTAATTTTAACTAATTTATTTTCTAAGCAATTCTAAAATTTTGCTTTCCTGCATTGCTCAGACCATAAAACAGTATTTTCTTTTTGTTTTTTGAGGAAGATTAGCCCTGAGCTAACATCTGCCACCAATCCTCCTCTTTTTGCTGAGGAAGACTGGCCCTGAGCTAACTTCCGAGCTCATCTTCCTCTACTTTATATGTGAGATGCCTGCCACAGCATGGCTTGCCAAGCAGTGCCATGTCCTCACCTGGGATCCAAACCAGTGAACCCTGGGCTGCTGAAGCAGAACGTGCAAACTTAACCTCTGCGCCACCGGGCCAGCCCCAATAAACAGCATTTTCAATCATCAGTATTAGTCTCTTCTAGAGAAAATTATTTTAAAAATTAAGTTGTCTGATGGCTTTCAAAAATGTTTATTTTTGGTGAGGAAGATTCTCTCTGAGCTAACATCTGTGCCAATCTTCCTTTATTTTGTATGTGGGTCACTGCCACAATATGACTTGACGAGTGGTGTAGGTCTATACCCAGGAAACTGAGAACCCAGGCCGCCAAAGCAGAGTGTGTTAGACTTCACCTCTGCGCCATGGGGCTGGGCCCATTGTTTACATTTTGTTATTTCGATCATATTTAATCTCAGGTTTATTTCTAGAGGCCATAATTTATTATACATTTTAGACATAATGTAATATTAAATATGATGATCTTAAGACTCCTGAATATAAGATTGTTAGCAGGTAAGACAACGCTCCTTCTCCTGAGATTCTCAACAGAGAAAAACATCAAATAAGAACGAAAAACAAAAAGCAAAAGCATTTGATGATTAATTTGTCTTATCTTCCAATTTCTCATTCAGTAGACTGTTAATAGGCTGCAATTAGTAGCTTAAAAGTGAGACCTAAATCATCTCTCTGTGGCCCTAAGTACAAAGTCAACTAAGGAAGAAGAGTTCCGAGTGATAAGATAACAGAACAAGTACAAAAAGGAGGAGTGGGGTTGATATGTCCTACTACACAGCATGAAATCCTAGGCTTTCACATCCAGCATTATTAAAGTATGGAGCCAACTATTTTTACTCTCTGTGATAGTGGTTGCTAGAAAGTAAAGCCACAAATTTTTTGAGATGTGATAGCTCAATAAATATGTTAAAAAATTACTTTGGGAATAGTTTAAATTCTCAGTGACATTTGAAAAATGACTAGAAAATAAATATGAGAGAGATTTTAATACAATTATAATAAATACTTACCCAGGGCTGTACAAATAAATTTCCTGTCCTCAATGAAATAACATTATCCCATCCCTGACCTCTCCTCAGGATGCCTTTCCTTTCTTTTCCAGAAATGCTTTGCATATATGCATTTGATGTAGGATACTCCTGATCTGAAGTTTGTCCTTTAGAAGTTAAGATCTTTGTAAAAAGGGGAAATTGACTTACTATTCTTACTAGTTATCCTACAGGATGCCAGGTGTAACTTAAAAATTAGTGGAACTAATTCTCGTGTGTGTGTGTGTGTGTGTGTGTGTGCATGCGTGAGAATCTGCATGTACACTGTCTTCTTTTAGAGTCCTTGTCTAATCACTGTGTGTTTCACCCCATTCACAGTTATTAGTGGCTCTTGATTCACTGCCATGCATATTTTAATTTCTTTACAAAATAAAATAGTTTTTTGTGTTTAATCAAAATTGCCAGGGGCCGGCTCTCTGGCTGAGTGGTTAAGTTCATGTGCTCCGCTGCAGCGGCCCAGGGTTTCGCTGGTTCGGATCCTGGGAATGGACAAGGCACCACTCATCAGGCCATGCTGAGGTGGCGTCCCATATGCCACAACTAGAAGGACTCACAACTAAAGAAAAATATACAACTATGTACTGGGGGGATTTGGGGAGAAAAAGCGGAAAGAAAAAATAAAAAGAAGATTGGCAGATTGGCAACACTTTGTTAGCTCAGGTGCCAATCTTTAAAAAAGAAAAATTGCCAATTATCTGCATTTGCCTAATAATCTCCTGATATGTAATATATTACCGGGAAGACACTGTGGAAGTTAGGATGGATGGGAAGCTGTCAAATAATCTGTGGTTTTTCAGATATCCCTCTTTTGACGCTGAAACCTGAACTTATAGCTAATGTAGCCATGAAACTGGCTCAACACAAGGTTGACATAAGGGAAGCCACATTGTAGAAAAGAGACCATGTCATGACTTTGAATGACCTGTGACTAACTAACCCAGCTGGATTTGCACCCTCCAGGAGATCCACCTGTTCGGTATATTTTATGACCCCTGCTAGTGCATATACCTCCAAGCTGTGATAAGACAATAACTTCATTCTTTTGACTTCCTTAGGAATGTGATGACCCCCCCCCCCCTCAAAGAGAGAGTCTATGCTGATAGCCATCATCAATGACAGCTGAAAGATCTGGTGTGGCAACTCCCAGTCTGTAACACCAGAGGGTCAACATTCCTAGCCCCCTCTCCTGTAACCCACTGGCCTATATAACTGCTTCAAGATTCTCTGCCCTGCTTAAGATGGTTCTATTGGACGTTAGTCAGCCATCTTCCCTCTTGCTAGCAAGCTGTAATAAAATGCCCTTTCTCTGCCACCATCTTGCCTCTTGACGATTGGCTTTTGTCTCACGGCGAGCAGATTGTGCCCTTCATGCAGTAACAACCACAATAAGAAAAACTTTTGAAAGGATTTGACTTGTCACCCAATGTAATATCATACATTAAATTAAAAATTATGCCCCAAATATTTGTTCATCATTCAAAGAAATAAGCTTGCAAAGATAAGTAGTAAAGTAGGTAAATTTTAAAAAATAAATGTTGTGCCTATCTAGTCAGCAAAGCACATTGCCAAAAATAAGGAACCATTGTTGACAGTTTAGTATTTAGCTATATAGACTGTCACAAAAAATGTTTCAACTTTTACAGAACATGATAGTTCTTTGCTAAAATTCTTTTTTATTTATTATGAGTGCCATTTTCATAAGTAGCTTAGGAAGATGGAAGATTATATTCCATATACTAACAAATAAATAATTCTATACAATAAGAGAAAAATTATACCCAATGTATCCCATACAGGTTATTGTTGCTAGAAGTTAAGACTTAAAGGGGATCATAATCCATAGACCCTAATGTAAAATTCCATCTTTATGTGCTATATCGCCATCTAGCTCACTGCTTAGGTATTTACTCATATATACATATTTGTGTGTGTGTGTGTGTGTCTGTGTACGCGAGATTTTATGTATCTATGTGTGTGGTATATGTATGATGTGTACATTCACAAAACCATCCTGAATACACACCATGTGTTTAAAAAATCAAGACATGTTATACACATTCAAGTGATACTGCTTTACCCCTCATGCTGGTTAAGTTTCCTTTTAAATAATTGTCGATATCAGCAAAATAGATGTTTCTATATTCACAAAAACGGAGAGAACCTCTATTATATGAAGCCATTTCAACATTCAGAATTCATTGGCTTGCACCATTTTACAAATGGCTGGACCGTGAAATTGAACTGGGTCACCAAAAAATCTTCAAAAAATACATAAGTGTGGTGAACTAAAATTATTTCCTAAATAAAGGGTCATAATAAAAGTATCTCAGCTACATATGGTTTTTCTGATTTCTTGAATATTAATTAAAATAGCACACACACTTAGCTGGCATTTCCCCAAACTACAGAATTCTACTTTTTTAGAGGTTTGAATTATGGGAACACTGAATAACACACACAAAAAATTAACAAACAGTGATGGAAATATATTACAGCAAAGAGTAATGGCCATCTACTTGATGATATGAATTACACACTGAATTATTCCACTACTTTTGCAATAAACTAATTAACAAACCACCTACATAGTGCTATATAGTGGTCTATATATCAAGGATTCTTTCTTCTCCCTCATGGTCTGTGTAACAACTGGGTGGCACTACATCAGACTTTGGGATATCAACTTGGCTCTGAGCTTTAATTAGAGTTCAGGTGTATTCCACATGTGTCCACATTCTCCTTGGGCAAGCACTACTCCCAGCATATTATTCTCACTGTTAACATAGGAGTAAAAGAGGGCAAGCCAAACCACAGAAGAACCAAAACTATTCACATGCTATTGGACAAACCGTGTCAAAGACCAAGTCCATAATCTGCGTGAAAGGAAAATGCACTGCATCCCAAGGGATATGGAAAAGTGTGTGAATACTTGCAAAAAATATTGTGAACTCTTACAACTATATACACACAATAAGATTCTCTGGGTAAGGATTGCTACATCATTTTTCTGGTAAAATTTGAGCTATTTGTGTTAATACACTTAATTTAGAACAGCTTGAGATTTACAGAATTATCGTGAAGATGAAACAGAGAGTTCCAATATACCCCATGCCCGGTCCTCCCTATTATTGAAATCTTATATTAGTATAGTGTATTTGTCACAATTAATGTTGATACATTATTATTAACTAAAGTTCATGCTTTATTATATTTCCTCATTTTTCCATAAGTCCTATTTCTGTTTCAGGATTTCATCCAGGATACCACCTTGCATCTAGCAATGTTTTCTTAGCCTCCTCTTGGCTATGACAGTTTCTTAAACATTCCTCGTTTTTTAAGGACCTGAACAGGATTACTGTTTAGCCATTCTGTAGAATGTCTCCCAACTGGGATTTGTCTGATGTTTTTTCTCATGATTAGACTGAGGTTATGTGTTTTGGGAAGGAAGACCACAGAGGTAAAATACCATTCTTATCACATTGCATCAAGGGTACATCCTACCAATATGACATCAATTTTGATACATGGCTTGAGATAGTGTCCACCAGGGTTTTCCACTGTCAAGTAACTCTTTTTTTATCCCCTTTCCATATTGTACTCCTTGGAAGAAAATCACTATGCACAGCCTACCTGAAGTAGAGAGTAAGTCTGCATCTCCTGAAGGGTGGCATATCTACTAAATGGTTTCCAATTCTTCTGCACAGGAAATTTGTCTGTTCTTCAGCATTTATTTATTTATTCAACTATTTCTTTATATCAATACGGATTCATGAATACTTATTTTATAGTTATAATCCAACACTACTTTATTTTCTTGCTCAAATTGTTCCAGTTCTTTCAGTTGGCTCCTGTATCGCTTTTATATTCCCTCATCATTGGGTTTGAATGTCAGTGTGTTTATCACTTCCTTAGTTTCTGCTACTTCAAGATGCTCCAGGTTCCTCTTGCAAATTTTCTGTCCCAGTCCTAGAATTGGCCATCTCTCCAAAGAGCCGGGGTTCCATTTTGGAGAATGGTATTAGAAACCAAGATCTGGTCACTATGTGTGGTTGTTGCTACTGGAGTTTTGTTGATTTTAACTATTTTTGATTATAAAAATGCAAGTATCCACAGAAAGTTAGATATTTAAAGACAAAAATTACTTATTAACGCAAATATATTTTCTTCCAACAGATTACATTTTTATAAGAGTCAAAGAAAACTAACTTTTGGGAACTATACACTTAGGAAAAGTGTGGGGATAGAAATTTTTGGATATATTTCTAGTAAATGTGCATCTTTACATATGTGTATATATATATGCACAAATGCATATATTTTATATTGGTACAGATATGTTTATAAATACATCTATGTTAAAATAAACATAAACGAATATACATTCATGTATATTAATATATAGGAGATGCTAAAGATAAACGTTAAATTTTTTTCTAGATTCAGCCCTGATTATTCTTTTATAAAATAAAAGTGTATCGGTCATTTTAAAATGTAAATAACTGTTATAGAAAAGGGGTGTTCCTAAATGTAAATTTAAATATATACTCTGAATAATTTCAATTTTTGGAATTTGTTCATAATTTCTCAACAATCAAGACAACCAATTTCTCAACAACCCAATAGACAATTTAGGTTAAGGTTATATGTGGTCTTTAAAAGCACAAAAATTGAAAGTCCCAATTTCATCACCCGTGCTCTATATTTCAACTAACCACTTTCTGGATACTCTTACTGTCTTCCTGGGCCAAGCCTTAATTCTCTGCCTAAACCAAGAGAGTAAAACGCAACGGTTACTATGAATTTGCTTTTGAACGATACTTTCCAATCTGGAATTTTATTCCAATGACTTCTCTTTATTACTTTAGCTCTATTGTCTTTAAAATAAGATTTTTGTACTTCTCCATGCTTTGTTCTTCTTAGTCAGCAGAAGAGATAGCCTGTTGGAATCTAGTAACAGGACGTGTAAAATTGATAGTATTATTAAACCATTGCTAGAGTATACACCATACCCCCACTTACCAAATAAGCCCTATAAGCCAACATGAAAGATTTACGTTAGGATTATCTAATATGGCACCAGACATGATAGTCAGCGCTTTTGAAGGGACTTGATAGAAATGTCACATTCTAGTCCTGCTTGAAGAGGTATATGGACATTATCTATATATAGTCACAACCTTATTAGAGAAGAGAGTGATCTACTGAGGTTGGAGGACAAAATTGTTTTCTATTCCTGATCCCTCCATTAACTTGTCATTCAACCTTGAGAAAATCACTACATTTCTCTGAACTTCAATATTCTCATTTCCAAAACTAGGATAATGCTTATCGTGGCATGAAGTTTGATGGTGTTTAGGATGACTGCATAGGGATCACCTTGAATAGAGCAGCAAAGTCTCACAGTATTCATTATGAGGCTTGCTCCCACACCATACGGGAGCACACAATCCTGGAGTTTTTAATGCCCAGCTTTTCTTGTATCTTAGATTAGATTTCTTATTAATATTTGAAACTGCTTATGAATAGAACTAATATTGTTTCAATTAACATTCACTACTATACTACCTGGAACTAATAATTAAGAGAATGATAAAATGGTTTTATAAATGAAAGGGAATTGTTTTTATTTTATTTCAATTTTTATTTCTAATGATTTATCTTATAAAAATTTAGAGAAAATGTCACAAATATGTAGGTAATAAAATTACTTAAAATAAATAGTCTTGTTTTTATCTCTGAAATAGAGCTGGTAACTTAAAGTAGAATCAACGACAAGAGTACTTGTCCTTTTATACTTGGGCCTTTTGAAAATGTACAAATGGCTATGCTAGTAAGGCCTTTCTCACTGTGAATTTATAACAAATGAATGACATATTACTTATAATTACTATAACATACAAACATTAAAAAAGGAAACACATTACAAAGATAGAAATACCACAAGGAGAAGTTTCTGATCTCTTTTGGTTTCTGAGGACAAAGACACATTTCTATGAGTTGGAAATAATTGAACTTTACCATGTTTAAAAGTTTTGCTGAAACTCACTGTAAAAATTTTGACAAGCATCATTAATATTCTAAAGCCCTAAACCTACTGACAACAAATTAGGAGCATAGAGCAGTTATATATATTGTGTAAGAAGAGATACCACCCAAAAGCCATTAGCTCAAGCTTTGTTAAATGTTACAATATGAGATTATTTCAAGATGCCTCTTCTAGGTGCAATATAGATATAGTATAATACAGGCTATAATGTAATGTACCAAATTATATATTAGAGATTGAGGAAGATGAGTGAAATTTGTTTGGTTCTGAGTATTTGTATGAGGTTACGATAAGCACAGGATCATATATAGAGACAGCACATCTGGGTCCATGTTTGAGCTTCCATTGTTGAGTCAACTTGGGTATAACAAGAATGGTGATGAGGACTAGTTGGGGCTGGTGTTTAGCAAGGGGCCAGGGGAAATTTTCAGTTCTTCAGCATCTATTTCATTATACAGTAGTTATAATTTAGAATAAGTGGAGAAAAGTTAGCTTATTTTAGGGATTTAGATGTTTATTTCTGAATAACATGGACATTATCTATCAAATAACAAAAGCATCACCCCAGGCCATGGGCAGCTTTGAATTCAGGAAACAAGAGTGTGAACCATTACTAAGAAAGACTGAGACCAGCGAAAGTAGCACATTCAAATTTATCTACCAAGTCTCAGACTATTTGGAAAGAGTCTGTTAGAATATTGTTTCATATTTTGATAATAATAAATATAATAAGTACCTACAGATTGATAAGTGATGAAGACATGGTCTTTCCGTGAAAAACTCATGTCTAAACCCAATTACATAGAATTTAAACATGTTCCATGCCTTTTATATCTGTTATAGTTCCCTAAGTCTTACACTTAATGTTACGTTATAAATTGTCCATGAGAATTTCTCCTAAGTGCATGAACAAGGTAGAAGAAAAAAATACTGATTTTTCATTTATCATTTTATTCATATATTATTTAATAAACCCTACGTCTTTGTAAAGAAATAATTATTTACAAAGCAATCTGTGGGAGATAGAAAAGAATTAAGATATAGTCCCCGTTCTGTGAATTTGAAGTCTAAATCTCTATACCCAAGTTTCATTTTGGAGGTACTCTAAGCACAAATGTCTAAAATCATAACATATCAAGAAATGTGAGGGGCTAGCCCAGTGGTGCACATTCCGCTTCTCGGCCTTCTGGGGTTCACTGGTTCAGATCTCAGATGCAGACATGGCACTTCTTGGCAAAAGCCATGCTGTGGTAGGTATCCCACGTATAAAGTAGAGGAAGATGGGTATGGATGTTAGCTCAGTGCCAGTCTTCCTCAGCAAAACGAGGAGGATTGGCAGCAGTTAGCTCAGGGCTAATCTTCCTCAAAAAAAGAATTAAAAAAAAACCAAAATGTGAGATTTTGTTGATACATAAAAGTATGAGGGAATGGGGGAAACCTGGATATGATGTTGCTAAGGAAAAACCGTTAAAATCTAAAATCAGATCTGATAAAATGGGAAAGATTCAGCATGAATACCAATCCATTTGCCAATAAATTTTTTACTACCTTGGCTTTTAATTTTTCACTCTTTTTATAATATTAAATATCTTCTCTTTCCTATATGTTGATTGGCTTCTGCTAGAGACAAATGATTTTTTATGGTATAATATAAAAACATGCCAACTTTATTGGATAAGGAATTGAAACTTAATATTGTACATAGCATATGATGTATCCTAGACAGCCTACAATTTTTATATAGGAGACTTGCAATCAAGGATCGGAGAATGACATCAGTCAGATTGATACTCTTGTCCCTTGGTACCAATGAGGATGTGTGTGGATACTTCTCACTCTAACTATTCTCAATAAAGTCTAAGAGTTCCCACCTAGTGTCACTGTAATTAGGCTCTCCATTTAGCTTAATGTTTTGTAACCAAGCTGCCCATATTACGAATCCAATAGTTATCATCTGTTTGTCATAAGATTAGTATACATGGTTCGGTGGAATTATATATTCTTAATGGCACCTGGCAAACTGAAAAAAAAAAGACTGAAATTCTATCTCTGGTGATAACATCTAATGTAAACGACAAAATTTCCATTCTGACATGTTCCGTCTTCCTGATTCTGTAGATAATGAGGTATTGCAGATTGTAGCTTTCCTCTGGACTCTGCATTACTTAGTACGGTAGCTAGTTATTTCCTTCTTGATAGTAACTATGCCTCATTTATCTTTGTTTGCCAGCATCTGACATAGAGCATGACAGGAAGTGAGTTCTCACAAATATTTATAGAATGGAGTTGAATCCATAAACCTGAAAACGGTGACCCAAATGCTCACAAAAGAAATTGCTTTAATCGGCCTTAGTTGTTTGGCAGAAATGAGGAAAATCATAAAATCTTAAAATAACACTAAGAACACCAAAAATGTGGACACAGCATATGTGAAACTCTCTTAGCCACCATAGACAATTTTTCAGTTTTCTTATTTAGAGGAAACAACAGTTCAGATAAGAAGAAAAGAGAAGTATATACATTAATATTGGCAGATTTTACCTTCTTGTTTATTTTCATGATGCTCACAAGATACCCGCCAAATCCACAATACACAGTAACTTGTTAAATAACTAAGGCACAAACCCAAATCATGTTCGTGTGTCCACGTGTTCCACCTAGTGAGTGAATGGGGCCAGCCACCTATCACCTGCATGTCAGCAGAGCTTTGTTACCTCTATCGGCAGGATGAATGGTGACTTCAGGAAGAGCTAATGGATTCCTGTAACTTTCATCCACCACATATTTTATTTTATTGTCATTCTTATTTACCCACTATTTGAAGTTAGAGCAGCAAAACATTGTGTACATAGCTGTAGCTTCTGAAGTACAAATATATTTTGGACATTGTTGATAAGATGATAAGCATTAGGTTTTTGAGAATCATTAAAGTCATTTTTAAGATCTATTCTATTTTGTGGGGGAAAATAATATGTTCTAGTAATATTTGGGAAAGCGGATTTTCTCAAGAATCTTAAAACTGATCTATAAATGCAAATGTATAGAGAAATTAATTTTATATGATATGGTTTCTACTGTAAAATTTTTCTGAAAATTCTTCCAAAAATGAGCTATAAAATATGAATGTCTCCACTGTTAGAAAACACGTCTAAAAACACCAACCAACCAAAAAAGAAAAAAACAAATCTAAACAAGTTAAATTTAACAAATCCAAAGAAGTCAAATTTAAAAGGCATACATTTTACTAAACGTCTTCTTCAAACAGTGCTTTCAACTCAGTAGATGACAGTTTGCTTATTTTGGTTCAAAGGAAAAAACTAGTTTTGTTGGCTTTAGGAGCTTTTCAAATTCAGCACATGAGTTTCAAAGCCTATTTTCAGATTCTATTGGCTTTAGGAGCTTTTCAAACTTAGCACAAGAGTTTCAAAACCTGTGTGTGGTTGTGCACATGTCTGAGACAGAAATGAGAAAGGGAGCACTTTCAATACAAAGAGAAAATCATTTAAGAATCACAGAATCACACAATTTAAAATAGAATTAGTTAGCTGAGAGATCACAATTCAGGATAAAGCTGTTATGTGTTCACAAGTTTAACCAGGGCCAAGACTAACTAGCCCTTTTTAAAAATTCTTAGTGTGTTCTTACTAGTGTTAGATAAAATATTTAAATACTTCTATTGGTTCATTTGTCTGATGAATATATTAACTTTTCTTTTTTTAGGAAGTAAATTGTACAACACATATAGGAATATAATCTCTCATGGATCGAAGGATTTGGAAAGTAACCAGCTTTGTAACACAAGTGGTTTTAAAAATGCTCTAAAATTTAAAATTGAGGGTGTTTGCTTCAGTCGAGGCTTCTCTTGATCTTTAAAATATGGAATATATCAAATTTTGGACATGGCTTAAGTATTGTAAGAATAGACTGAAATGTGTTTTAATAGATGTATTCTCTGAAAGATACAAAATTTATAAGATTGATGAGTGACTACGTTAGATAATGTGAAAAATAATGTTGGCAAGAGTAAAAATATGTATATAAGTAAATGAAAGCAGAGAGTAAAGTCCTACATTGTACAAGTTTAAAGTCCTTTGTAAGATTTCCTTGCCTTCAACTCACTTCAAGAATCATGAACTTGAAAGTGCCCTGGAGGCTTCTGATTTTTGTGGAGTTCAAGAACAATAACAAAAAAAGGAAAATGTGTGTGTGTAGTAAACCCCCTCAGAGTTTATCACAACTGAACCAGCAAAAGATTCAAACAGCTCCAGTCAGCAGCCCCCGGCGGGGCTAGCAGAGGAGTTAATGTCATGAACAACGTCAGTGCCTCGTGGTCTCTTTTGAAGCATAGCCTCTGTCTTTGATTCGAGTTAAGCAAATGACCCTAAGATCTGAAAAAACAGCTACAGTCAAAGTTAGAGATAGAGATGGAGACAAAGGAGAAATAAGAGAGCGAGGCAGTGGAGGGAGAATGAGAAAATGAGAAAGAATAAGGGGATGAACGCTGCACTTCCAGTACGGTAGCCGTTAGCCAAATGAAGTTATTTCAATTTCAATTAACTAAAGTTAACTAAAATTAAAAATTCAGTTCCTCAGCCATGCTAGCCTTATTTCAAGTGCTCAATAGTTACACATGGCTAGTCCTACCATATTGAACAGTGCAGATGCGGAACATTTCCATTACCTCAGAAAGTTCTGGTGCACAGGGCTGATATAGAAAGACAGGGAGAAAGAAAAGAACCATAGGGGACATAATTAGAGACTTAAATTGAGTGGAGAGAGGAGAGAGAGTTATTGAGGGTTAGAAGTAGACACAAGAGAGAGAGAGAATCCCTTTTATATCTGAAAGAAAAAAAAATAAGACAAGGTGGGATATAGGAATAATAGGTGTAGAAAAGTATAGAAGCCAACAATCATCTGAGTGTTTGTGATTAAAAAAAAAAATCCATGACCATCAGCCCAGCATGCTTGATGTTCAGACTTTAAGAAACTAACTACCAAAAAGAGCAAGAAGAGTGTCACAGAATTTATAATTTGAGCACCAAAACAGTTTTCAACTGCTTTAGTTTGACATTTTAAGGCACGTAGAATTAAAATTTCAGATTTTCTCATCCTGCATCTCTTCATTTGTTTATGAACTAGAATGGCTGGCTTACTGGGGAGATGGGTGGCCAGGAAAGGAAAGAAAGACAGTAGGAAAAAATCATAGCAAAGATAAACATTCTAAGCTGTATAAGTCAATTCTTATGATGACCTGAAGTTCTGATACTCTTCAATGTTTTACCTTTACTATGAAAAATACAATGTGAATTTTATATAGAAGACAAGTTATTAATATTTGAATGAAAAAAGTTCAAATGTTAAGAAATTTAATACGGAAGTGAAAGACAATCACTGGATGTGATATAGGAAAAATGCAAAACTTGGAAGAAGAATTCAGTTAAATCCCCAATACGATAATTTACCAAATAGAATTTGAGCAAGAAACTTAAATGGAATTTCCTTACTTTTTAGAAAATGTCTAGCTGATTATTTGTCTTTACATTTAAACAATTGTAATTTACATATCTAGAAATATGAAATAAGAACAACATAAAACAGACAGGTTTTTAAATTGAATGTAGTCAATATTTAGTCACTGTTAATCTGAATGGAAGAATTTACCTATATGTTCTCCAAGGATTATGCTGGGAGCTGATTTGTTTTCTTTTTTTTTTTAAAGGTTTTGTTTTTTTTTTCCTTTTTCTCCCCAAAGTCCCCAGGCACATAGTTGTATATTCTTCGTTGTGGGTCCTTCTAGTTGTGGTATGCGGGACGCTGCCCCAGCATGGTTTGATGAGCAGTGCCATGTCCGCACCCAGGATTCGAACCAACGAAACACTGGGCCGCCTGCAGTGGAGCACACGAGCTTAACCACTCGGCCACAGGGCCAGCCCCTGATTTGTTTTCTATATTGTAAAATCTCTGAAAAAGAGATTACATGAGGGAAATACATTCCATGATGAGGATAAACATGAAAACATTGTCTTTTTGAGAGAAATAAAGTATAGAGACTCTGTGAATGGGCCCAATAGTGGAAAATATGAATCAATGGAGGAAAGTGTAAGATATTTCCTTCATTAAAAACATGGTCTAATTGTAGGCATAGGAGGATGGGTTGTTATTACCCAGTAAATAACCTGACAATTATCAGTTATCATCCTGTCTTTCTTCTTATCCTGTGTTTTGAGAGACTAGTGTACATTTATTCTCTACCTCACTTTAAATTTGCTCCTTAATTTAATACAATGAAATTGTGCTAAAAAGTCTACTGAAGTAATCATAACATAATGTATGAAATAATCTTACTGAAATCATCTACTGAAATTTTCTATTGCTAAAGTCACTGAGGAACTTCTAATTCTAAGTCCAAAATAGTTTTCAATCCTTATATAAATAGATTGACTTCTTTGCAAAATATTTCATTCCTCAGTTCTTACACATTTGGAAATGTTATACCCATCAAATAATTTTGAGACAGCTCTGGCTATTTCTTCTTACTCTTCTTCAAGTGTTCTTCTTCATGCTCCTTAAATGGTAGGGTCACCCCAAATTGGCTTTGCTAGCCACTAACTGGCTGTTTTATTCTATTTGCTCTCCATCCTTGGCAATATTATTCACTCTAGATGTTGATTACATCTCCAAGCATATTCCTAGTTAGAACTGTCCTCTAGATTCTGACATACTATATCTCAACGGCTCTCCAGATTTCTCTGCTTAGATCAATGATTTTAGAGGTCACCACATTCTCTTCTTCCTATATACCTGCTTTTCTTGTCCTTTCCTACTAATCTCAATTCCTCTCCTCCCTTTGCTCCCACTTCTCTCTCACATTGGGATTGATGTCCTTCATTTGTGTGTCCATTCTCATGGAACTGAATACTTGTGGAGTTATCTGCAATCCTATCCTGACATTCAACACATTTTATTGTGTCATCGTCTTAAATGTCTACAACCTCCACTGAGTTCCTTGAAATAGAGAATGTCTTATTGACTCTTTTAATTTCCAATCCTTATATCGTTCTTGGCTTGAAAATTTAATGCTCAAAAAGATTTCATGAATGAATAAATGAAATCAGCATAATGAAATAAAAGTAGATTTAATAAATACTTACTACATGTTAGGCACTTTACTATACACATTTAGTTACATAGCATTATGACTAATTTTCCATAACCTTTTGAGGTAAGAATTATTATCTCTACATTAGAGATAGTAGTATGGGATTAGCCATTAAGATGTTAAGTAAAATGCCTAAAATCACATAGTTGAGAAACGGTAAGTCTTTCAATGTCATACCAACTGGAATCATCTAGATAGCTTTAAAAAAAGAAAACAAATGATACACAAAATATACAAACTCTAAGTAAATTATGACTCATAATTTGGCTTGTAGTTCATAGCGTCCTGTTGCTATAGATCATAAAATGAGAAATCCTAGGAAAAGTAAAATAAAGTATCCTTTTTTGTTGTTGTGAGGCAGATTGGCCCTGAGGTAACATCTGTTGCCAATCTTCCTCTTTTAGCTTGAGTAAGATTGTCGCTGAGCTAACATCTGTGCCAATCTTCCTCTATTTTATGTGGGATGCTGCCACAGTGTGGCTTGATGAGTAGTAAAGCATCCTTTTTAATGTATATGTTTTTACAAATAAATTAGCAAATGTTCACATACATAATAGTGATAGCAAATGTGGTGAAAACTGAACTTATCTATTCAGAGATGAAATAACAAAACATTTCCTTTGGTAGGTATGTATATTTTTTAAATGATAGATGATTTTGTAATGAGTTGAATCACAAAAGTATACTGAGGTTATGAAGGAGACGATGTAATTTTTTCAATGAATCATTTGGCTCCCTTTTCAATGGTAGAATTAATTCTAACAAATAAACTATAAGATTGACCAGGATAATGATTTCTGATTTCTGCAGTTCTTTCAAATAGCTTTGATCACGGAGAGGAATATTTTTTTTTTTGAACTATCTCAGTCTGTGATTGAATTGAAATTGTCAAAGACTAGATATTTACAGAGAGTGGAACCAGAATACAGAAAGACAGAAAAATGTAGATAAAGACCACAGAGTGGCATTGTTTAATATAGGATTAAAAAGTAGTAATTAAAAGCATGAATGGCTCATCTTAACAAAGTCTTATTAAACTATATGAAGAAAGATTTCTGTTGCACCATTTTGACAAGCTCAGGTCAAAGGTTTAGACTTTTTAAAACATTAAATCGACTGACATTTACATCGTTTTGAAAATAGCAAAATTGTCTATACGTTTACCTCATTTTGTTGCACTTTGCTTTAATATGCTTTGCAAATACTGTGTTTTTTACAAATTGAAGGTTTGTTACAACTCTGTGTGGACTAAGCCATTAGCACCATTTTTCCAACAGTATTTGCTCACTTCATGCCTCTGTGTCACATTTTTGTAATTCTCACAATACTTCAAATGTTTCCCTGATTATTATATTTGTTGTAGTGATCTGTGATCAGTGATATTTGATGTTGCCATTGTAATTATTTTGGGGTACTATGAACCACACTCATATAGATGGTGAACTTAATCAATAAATGCTCTGTGTGTTCTGACTGCTCCACTGACCAGCTGTTTCCCCATCTGTGTCCTTTGCCCCAGGCCTCTCTATTCCCTGAGACACAACAATATTGAAATTAGGACAATTAATCACCCTACAATGTCTTCTATGGGTTCCAGTGAAAAGACGAGTCACATGTCTCTCACTTTAAACCAAGAGCCAGAAATGATGAAGCTTAGTGAGGAAGGCAAGTCCAAAGCCAAGAAAGGCTGAAAGCTAGGCCTCTTGCACCAAACAATTAGCCAAGTTGTGAACGCAAACGAAAGGTTCTTGAAGTAAATTAAAAGTGATAATCCAGTGAACACACAAATAATAAGAAAGCAAAACAGCCTTATTGTTGATACGGAGAAAGTTTTAGTGGGCTGAATAGAAGGTCAAACCAGCCACAACATCCCCTTAAGCCAAAGCCTAATCCAGAGGAAGGTCCTAACTCTCTTCAATTCTGTGAAGGCTGAGAGAGGGGAGGAAGCCATAGAAGAAAAATTTGAAGCTAGCAAAGGTTGGTTCATGTAGTTTAAGGACAGAAGTCATCTCCACAACATAAAGGTGCAAGGTGAAGCAGCAAGTGCTGATGTAGGAGCTGCAGCAAGTTATCTCGAAGATCTAGCTAAGATCATTGATGAAGGTGGCGACACTAAACAACAGACTTTCAAAGCAGATGAAACAACTTTATATGAGAAGAAGATTCCATCTAGGCCTTTCATAGTTACAGAGAAGAAGTCAATGCCTGGCTTCAATGCTTCAAAGGATAGACTGACTCTTGTTAGGGGCTAATGCAGCTGGTGGCTTTTAGTTCAAGCCAATGCTCTTTTAATATTCTGAAAACCCTAGGGCCCTTAAGAATTATGCTAAATGTACTCTGCCTGTGCTCTATAAATGGGATAACAAAGCCTGGGTGACAGCATATTTGTTTATAATATCATTTGCTAAATATTTTAAGCCTGGTGTTGAGACGTACTGCTCAGAGAAAAAGGTTTCTTTCAAAATATTACTGCTCATTGATAATGCACCTGGTCACCAAGAGTTCTGATGGAGATGTATAATAAGATGAATGTTGTTTTCATGCCTGCTAACACAATATCCATTCTGTAGCCCATGGATCAAGGACTAATTTTGAATTTCAAGTCTTATTATCTAAGAAACACATTTCTTAAGGCTATAGCTGCCATAGATAGTGATTCCACTGATGGATTTGGGCAAAGGAAATGGATAAACTTCTGGAAATTATTCACCATTCTAGATGCCATTAAGAACATTTGTGATTCATGGGAAGATGTCAAAGTATCAACATAAACAGGAGTTTGGTAGAAGTTGATACCAACTCTCACGGATGACTTTCAGCGGTTCAAGACTTCAGTGGCGGGAGTTGCTGCAGATGTTGTGGAAGTAGCAAGAGAACTAGAATTAGAATTGGATCCTGAAGATGTGATTGAATTGCTACAGTCTCATGATAAAATTTTAATGGAGGAGGAGTTGCCTCTTAGGAATGAGCAAAGAAAGTGGTTTTTTTGAGATGGAAACTACTCCTGGTGAAGATGCTATGGAGATTGTTAAGATGATAACAAAGGATGTAGTATATTACACAAACTTAGCTGGTAAAACAGAGGCAGGGTTTGAGAGGATTAACTCCAATTTTGAAAGAAGTTCTACTGTGGGTAAAATGCTACCAAACAGTATCACATGCAATGGAGAAATTATTCATGAAAGGAAGAGTCAGTCGGTGTGGAAAATTTCATTGTCTTATTTTAAGAAATTGCCACAGCCACCCCAACCTTCAACAACCCCCACCTTGATCCATCATCAGCCATGAACATTGAGGCAAGACCCTCCACCAGCAGAAAGATTGACTTGTTGAAGTCTCTGATGATGTTTCACATTTTTTAGCAATAAAGTATTTTTTAATTAAGGTAAGTACATTATCTTTTATAGACTAATGCTATTCCACAATTAACAGACTACAGTATAAATATAACTTTTTTTTAAAGATTGGCACCTGAGTTAACAGCTGTTGCCAATCTTCTTTTTTTTTTTAGTTGTGGGTCCTTCTAGCTGTGGTATGTGGGATACCGCCTCAGCATGGCCTCATGAGTGGTGCCATGTCCGCACCAAGGATCTGAATGAACCCTGGGCCACCAAAGTGGAGCATGCAAACTTAACTCGGCCATGGGGCCAGCCCCTAAACATAACTTTTATATGTACCGGGAAACCAAAAGATTTGTGTGATTTGCTTTCTCATAATATTCGCTTTCATTTCAATGTTCTACAAACGAACCCACAATATCTCCAAGGTATAGCTGTACTTCAACCTCAGATACCAGAAACCTCAAATAACTTGAAATAAGGTTTAGTCTTTCAGGTTCATATGAGTGTGTCTAAGACCTTTGAGGCAAATATAATCTCCATGGCAACATGATTTTTTACAGTTTCTGTTTAATGCTACTTTCACAGTGTCTAGATCATGCCCACCATGTAGCAGATGTTCAGTAAAATTTGATGATGCATTTGTCCTAACATTTATTATTCAACTATAGTTCATTGAGTAAAACTTCTTTGCCTAGCATGTGCTAGGGCTGCAAATATAAATAAGATCAAAGAGCTTAAAATGATGCAGCCAAATGAACAGAAAATAAAACACATCTTGATATAAGCTAGAGGAAATTGCTGAGTTTTATGAAAGTACAGAGGAGGCCTACTTCGATCTGCTTATAAGACAAATTGAAGAGAAGCAGATTTGGAAGTTAGAGAGGGAAATGCAGATGAGTGAGAAGTTTAAGAGAAGATGGGCAGGGAACAGACCACCTAGCTTTTGATCCTAATCTTGTCCTTCCAAGCTGGGTGACCTTGGGCACATTATTTCGTTTCCTCCCAACTCTGATTTCTCATCTCTAGAAGATGGATACTAAAAAAGTACCTTTCTAATATATTTTGTTTTTTCTACTTTTTAGAATTAAATGAGCTAATGTATGTAAAACATATAGAAATATTCTGGCACATGGTAAGCTCTCTAGAAAACACTGCTGTTGTTGCTACTTATCTGTGACATTATTTTCATAATTGCAACCAGTCTATATTACATTGACATCATGCTTTATGTTTCGTTTGCTGATGATGCACAGTATAATTAGGGTTAAGTGCTGAGATGTTAGACTATTTCTTTTTCATTGACTAAGACCATACTCTTGAAGAAAGAAATCCTGGGGGAAATAATTAAAATATAAGAATAGATGAAAACAATCTTCCATATATTCAACTGTAGGCTACAAAAGCAGATTAAATGGCAAAATCAATAGTCACAGTTAGAAGTACAGATTTTAAAAGCTAGATACATATTGTATTCAAATATTTTTCAGAAAAAGTAGTTGCTCTCATTTTATTCCTAAAATAAAGAGGCAACAGTAGAAAGTTGCCTAGAAATGAATAAAACCTGTGTAATCCAGTTTTCCTTCTGCCACCATAGGAAGTTATAAAACCTCACTCATCTTTGGTTTCTCTATGTTTACAGAGTGGCTAGGAATACCAACACACTGTTTACTGTAGAGTTTTGGGTAGGAATCAAATGAGATAAAAAGCATATTTTAAGTACACTTGAAAATGATAAATTAAGGCACTTAAAAGCAAAAGATATAAGTTAGAAACAATTATTTGACATTTTTTGTACTCTGTGGGTGGCAACATTTCTCATCATATCAACTGAATACTTTAAAGTCAAATGGTGTGTTCTAAAAATAATCTCCTGCATATACCTTATTATGGACTTTTTCTAGTAAAGAATTCCCTGAAACTGCTTGTTTTTGCACAGATATTGGTTTTGTTCAGGTATTTCCACATCTGGAATTAGATTCTTCCAGTTGTGTACTCCATAAAACTCTGACTACAAAGTTTATTGCAGCAACTTCTGAAAACCCAATTTAAACTACTAAACCTGAAAATGGACACATACGTTAGACTAGTCCATTTTGACAGAAGGGGTTAACAAGATGAAGTGACGTATTTACATGTATTTGAACACTGGCAACTTTGGGATCATTTCATCCCTTTCACTTGATATTGTAATGTTCTTTCCCTAGGAGATAGAAGGAAAGCTGCCACCACCCATTGTCTAATGTACTTTGCTTTATGCAGTCAGCTTCTTCATTTGGTTTGACACCATATCCACTCCACATTGTCCCTTACAGGGCTGTGGTAAGAACAAATAACTTATGCTTTTGTTCTAAAAGGCTGTTCCTTTTTTTTTTTTTTTGCATTCACCTTTTTTGTTTGTTTCCTAATGTAGGCAGAAATATTTGTGCATGACCAATGCAGCATTATTATTAAGAGATTTATACTAGTTCCTGGATCAACAACTTGCTACTTTAATAAAGACCAAAGGAATTGTGTTACTATGATATATTTTGGAACTATCAAAATAAATAACAATATTTGTTTTAAAAAAAGGAATTCAAAGTGAAAGGATCTAGAGCCTTGATGAAGATGGATAATGGATAACATATATCCATCCTATAGACTCATTACCAAAATTGCTATACACTTTGTATGTATCCTCTTTTACTCTCATGTGAAAACTATGTAATGACAACTTGTTTAAACAAAGATCAATTTTTAAACTTTTGATTTTTTCACTTATTTATTTCCATAATTTCTGTTTAGAATTCTTAGAAGGAAAATAAGAAGTAATTTTTACTCTACTAATATATCTAATTTGTAAAATTTTGAAGCACTGTCTGGCTCTTCAGTCATTATTCCAGTTTTCTACTACAAGGGTCTAAGGAAACATGGAAAAACTGTCATAATGAGAATACAATTGTTATCATGGTAGAACTGGAATATTATGTTTCCCTAGCTCTTTATCTTTTTTTTTTTTTTCTGGAAATTCCCTTTCCCCAGGCTATTCTGGAAATTCTGTTTTCATTCTAACTTTGGGAATCTCCAAGTTAGAAAGGGGTAACACTGTCTCCTATTCCTAAATTATTAATCCTGAAGTAGGAATCAGAAACAATTCATGCAAATGAGTATTTCTTTGCATAGCTAAAGGAACACTTTAAGATCCCACTGTGGTCTCTAGTACTGTGCTCTCCTGTGAAGTGAAGATGTCCATTTAGGAGTAACTGATGCTGAAGATATTGGTGTTAAAAATGGAGGAAACTGATGTCAGGCAGGGGAGACAAAATATATGAAACAGTAGAGACACACAAATAGAGAGTTTGAAAGGGCTTGTATCTCTGGTTTTAGTTCAGCACTTTGAGTTTCCTGAGTTATTTCAGAATCATTACTATACCTTACTTTCTTTTTTATTAATCTAGTTTGACTTGGTGTTTTGCTACCTACCATGAGAACAGATCCTAATAAAAAGTGTTAAACATTCTCTGCAAAGTTTCAGAAAGAAATTGTACTTTATAAGCCATAAATAAGGGACACAATAGATTAATGTAATTAGTCTACAGATATTTTTGCCACTTGAAAAAAATAATACTTTCCTTACTGCCTTTCAGTTGGTTACAAACCCAAACAGCTATACTTCTCTTCCAATTGCTGTTCTGTAGCAGCCACAGTGTTGCTCAAAAACTGTATGTCTTGCATTAGTAGATCGTTTATTGTATGTCCCTATGTGGTGACATTTTAAGAAACAGGACAGGTTGTGAGTGACAGGGACTAATAATGTAGCACTGCATTCTGGGATGTTAATTCTTCTGAGAAATGCTCAATGTAGACATAAATGCAGCCAAATCTCTAGTATCACAAGAATGACTGACTTTTAAGATTGTCAAGTAGATCAACCGAGAGTTACGGTGAGGGCAATTAAGTGGGGGTGGGCAATATTAGTGTCACTTTTCAGCATAATCCAAAAAAATGCACACTAAATGGATACGAGAAAATAGACATGAAATTTTGAGACCTATATTTCATCTGGATGTGAGTGCATCAGAAGGTACTAACCAGACTCATTTTGAAGTGAACTTGCAGAAAGCTATTGATGGTTTTGCTGTTGTGCTTTTCCCTCCCTTGTTTGTATATTGTTAACTATTTAAAATGCACTTTAACCAGCTGGGGCCGGCTTGGTGGCACAGTGGTTAATTTTGCACATCTCGCTTTGGCATTCTGGGGTTTGCCGGTTTGGATCCCGGGTGCGGACATGGCATCGTTTAGTAAGCCATGCTGTGGCAGGTGTCCCACATATAAAGTTGAGGAAGATGGGCACGGATGTTAGCTCAGGGCCAGTCTTCCTCAGCAAAAAGAGGAGGATTGGCAGCAGATGTTAGCTCAGGGCTAATCTTCCTCAAAATAATAATAATAATAAATAAAATGCACTTTAATTAAACAAACCACCAGAAAAGTAAGGTTGGTTTCAATCTGCCTCACTTTTCATTAACGTTTCCTGAACCAAAATACTAGCAGCCTGAACATTGCTCCTCAACTTTTCACTTCTCTGAAAACTAACGGTCCCTTTCAATTCATATAATCTCATGACTTTTAAAGTCTCAATACTTTAAAATATAAATGTGATAGAATAATCGTTTCTATTCTCTTTGTACTGCTATCTTCTTTGTATATTAGATTTCTGTTAATTTATCTTTGTCTAATTTAATTTCGTTTTACCAACCCATTAATCTACTTGGCACATTCATTAAAAAATTTCAAATTTGTCTAATCTGACATTCAATTTCTTGTTAAGTACACCTTTTTTCTTAATTCATATATCTGAATGGGATCAACTTTCCTTCATTCTATAGAAATATATTGTAGTGTAAGAATACTCATGAAAAATCACTTCCATTTTTGGTGGTTTTAAAATATTGTAAAATGTCAATTTTTAAAGAATATTTCATTATTTATAGAATTTTACTTATCTTGTATTGTTTTAATGAGATAATTCCATTGTCTTCTGGAATCCATTGATTCTGCTGAGAAGTCAGATGTCAGTTTTATTGGTTTGTAATCTAAAACATTGTCTTTCTAAAATTGATTTCTTTAATATTTTTTTTATTCAGATACTTTAGTATGACATTTAAATATGTCATTTTATTTGAATTCATACTGCTTGGTCTTCACAGTGTTTTATGAATCTGTGTTTTGGCATGTTTCTTCAGTTATAGAAAATTTGTGGTGAGTATATCTTCAGATATTGCTTCTGTTTCATTTTCTTCTCTCTTTTTCCCCTATAAATAAAATTACATGCATGCTAAACTTTTTCAGTGCATTGCACTTGTCTATAAAGTTCCTTTTGTGTTGCCTTATTCTTTCTTTTTTGTGTTTCAGTTTAAATATTTTCTACTAGATGGGCTTAACCCCTGACTGGTTTAAGAATAGGAAGTCCAGTGAACTTGAAGACTGGTAAAAACAACTAGTCATAGTGTAACAGAAAAAACAAGAGAACCAAAGCAGAATGGAACATCTCTGATGTGTGCTATAATAGCAAATGGAAAACCTCTATGTAACTAGCTTCCAAGAATGGGAGAAAATACAGAATAAGTAAGAAGAACTATTTGAAGAAATAAGAAATGGGGACTTTCCAAATTGATAAAAGACATTAATGTACATATGTAAGAAGTCCAGCAAAACTTTAAGCAAATAATATACACATAAAACGATACCACATAATAAATTAATTCTCTAAAACCAAAAAAAGAGTAAATCGTAAGGGAGAAAGGAAAACTACTCATTACATACAGTAGATCAACAAAATGAACGACTGAATAACTTCCCATTATGGAAAACAGAATTCAAAGCCAGAAAGAAAATGAAAATTTTTAGCTATAATTTTATATTCAGTAAAATATTGCTTAAATTTTAACAAGTTTCAAAGGACATTTCCAGACAAAACCTGTAAGTATTTCTATCCAGTAAATTCACTACAAAAAATGGTTAAAAGAACTTCCTTAAGTGGAAGAAAAAATTAACAGAAAGTCTGATTTACAGTATGAGATGAAAAGCACCAAGAAAGGAATATTTCTAGGAAAATATATAATATCATTGTTTTAGTATTTATATTTTTATATTTAGAGTTTTAAAATTATTGAAAACCTAATAATTCTTCAAAATAAAATAAGTTAGAGAATTTATAGTGCAAAAGGAAGTAAAATATAAGAAGTCCACAATTATTTTGAGGAAAGTAAATATGTTTTACTGTGATAAGTTTCATAAAATGATTATAAATATAATAATATTATTTGCATATTAAAATTTCTAGAGCACCTGAAGTAAAAATATATAGATATTGTCAATGTAGAGTATATTCACCAGAAACAGGCAAGGGGGAAAGAACAAAGAAATAAAGAACAAATTTGCTAAATAAAAATCAAATACCAAGATAGGAGACTTACCCAGACCTAGCAATTATGAATTCTATATATTTGAATTAAGACTCTCAAAGAAAGGCAAAGATTATCAGACTAAATGATCAAGTAAGACCACATTATATGTTGCCTACAAAAAACACATTTTAAATAAAAAGACATTGTGACTAAAACTACAATGTTGAAAAATTACATACTAGGCAAACACTAAGCTAAAGTAGGCTGTAGTGGCTATATGAATATCTGACAAGGTAGATGTCAAGTCAATTCTATCAGTAGAGATAAAAAGGGTATTTTACAATGAAAAAAGGACCAATTATTAAATAAGTTCTAACAATCTTATATGTACCCCTTGACAGAGCTACAAGATACTTGAAGAAAAAATTGAAAGATGTAAAGGTAGAAATGGACAAATCCACAGCAAATGTTAAATATTTTAATATCACTCTCTCAGTAATTGATCAAGCAAGTGTATAAAATCAGTAAAGGCAAAGATATTTGATCAATACTATCAACCAACTTAAGTTCTGCAGGTCTAATTGGCCTAATTGACATTTAAAGGACAAATACAACCTACTATTGAATCACACGTATGCCTTTCAAGAGTCCATGGAACACTAAGATAAGTCACAAGGAGGATCATAAAAACAACTCCAAATGAGTATAAATTAATAAATTAAGCAGAGTATATTTTCTGACTCATGTTTGTGGTGTTCTTGATTCTTTCGTGTAGATCCATATTTTCACCTATTATTATTTTCCTTTTGTCTGAAGAACTACATTTAAGAGTTCTTTTAGTATGGGTCTCCTGGAGATAACTATCTTGTATTTTATATATCATAAAAATATTTATTTTGTTTTCACTTTAAATGGTATTTTCACTATGTATAGAATTCTATGTTGGAAAGTATAGAGGAATAATGGGGCAATGGTGAGGAGACCCTCAGACCACAATGTGGGGAGAGAAGAAAAGGAAAATTGGATAGAAAGAGCCTCAGCCTGCAATGCAACTCTGAGAGAGTGTAGGCCAGATTGATGGGAGCCTCAGAGCCTGGATATACCATTAGAAGAGTCACATACAGGCAGGAATATCATAGCTCAGGTACCCGCACCACGTTTAGTCATTGGCTGAGAGTAGCCTGGGAAGAGTGTGGCTTTAATAAAATGCTCTAGTGGACCCTGAAGTTGTGGCAGCTGAAGGCTATCCACTAACTTCACTCTTTCCAGCACAGATTCTCTCTTGAAGAGATTTCAGAGTAGAGCTACTCTCATGGCTGCCACAGAAAGAAACTTCCTTATCCTAATATAAAGCATGTTTGATAAGGCTACTACTATCTTACTTATGATGGAAGACTAAATACTTTCCCCTTGAGCTCAGGAACAAGACGGTTTGCTTTCATCTTTTTTATTGGACATTGCATTAGAAGCATTTTATATATATATATATATATAATATGTATTATATATTAATATAAAGGTATATTACATCTGATTCTTTTTGCTGGATACAGTGTTCTCTCATATGTTTAAGGATGTAAAATACTATTTCTTCCCCCAAATTAACTCATCCTCTCAAATCACTTTAGTTTCCATATCACTTGCTTTCCTGGTGATTTTAATCTATTATGTTAGGCATAAGATAGAGGTACAAAAAAGCAAGTTCAACTAAGATGAATTTGGGAACACTTGGGCTCTCTGTCCTTTACCGTAAATTGATCTTATTGGCCCTTATCAGTGTGGAAATCACTGCTGATAATATTTTTAGGTTCTTTTTTTCATTTGTTTGGACTTCCTATACTTTATAGAGAGGATAATGCCCATCTCCTACCTATAGGATGAATACCTTTCTCCCAGTTAAAATACCAAATAGTAGAAGAAGTCCTTGGGTATCCCTTAATCCTCTTGTGAACAGTATGGTCTCCCAACCTTCAACTTTTCCTCCCAGGCAAGAGAATTTGTGTTTTACAGCTCTAGAGTATAATCCTTCAGTGGTCTCTTAAGTAAGGGAGCTACAATCTCCTGCCTGCATGGAGTGGGGAGAGGATAGTTTGGTATAATTTCTTCTCAATTAGACTTTCTACCAGTTCACCTGCTTTAAAGGCCACCTTTCTTCACCTTTCAGAGTTTACTGCCACCAATTACTACAGCTTCTGGAAGCACTATGGGGATATATTAACTCCATTCTTAACTTTCCCCACTGCTAAATTAAGATTCTGTCTTCTCAAGCTTACTGCATTTAACCAGAAGACACTGCTATCTCTTTGATCCTTTTAAACACTCTTAGGCTATACGTAAGTATGCGTGTGTGTATAATTTTTCTGTCATTCTAGGATGTCATGCTCTTGGGGTTTACTTTGAGGTTTTAAACCCAATAACTTGAGTTCTCCTAGTGCTGTAAAAGTCAGCAGTCACCACTGCTGACTTTTACATACCATGAACTTTGTAATTTCTGATTTTCAGCTTGTGAGCTCATCTTACTCTGGCCTCTTTTGATTTTCTCCTTTATAAACCCTAAGTGGACTGATGTGTCTCCCCAGAGCAATTTTGCATTTGATTTCTAGGCCACTCAGGGTTTGTACCACACCAGGATGATTTTTTAATTGCTACTTTCTCAGCTGGGATATCCCCATAATATGAGCATAGTGTAGGTTCAAGTTCAAACATGTCGAAGTTGCAGGGCTATTCTTTTGATTTCTTGTGAGAATTTTTGTCCCCCCTCCCCTTCAACAGAGTCATGGCAGAAGCAAGCTTAATTTTCTCTGGCGACAGATTGAGTTAGTTCCCTTATCACTGATACGAAAAGCCTTTGATGGTACCAATTCTGTAGGAATGTTTCTGGCCCGCAAGCCTGGTACTCTAACCATTACTATTTCAATAACTTCACAAGATTGTGGCTGTATGATCTTATTTAACTCTGTCTAGTTCTCAGTGCATTCTTCACTTCTGGCACCTAGAATTTTCCCCCTTTCCCTTTTGCAAACTACTGAATAATTTTTTAAAAAATGATATTTTTTATCATATATATTTTTTATATAGAAAACCTAGTTTTTCTTTCTCAGGAGAAAAAAAATAAATAATTGTAATGGCATTACTCTAGTCCACCCCACACTGTAAGTAGTATTATAAAGAAAGCATTCTTTATTTCTGTTTCTTAATGGTGATATGTGTTCATCAAGATAAAGAACATAGTAAATAGCGCCACGCTGTATGTGTGTGTTTCCTTTTTCATTATTCTTTCTGAAAATCTCTAAGCTTTCACTGTCACTGCCTGTGTTCATGTGCCAGTCAATCTTTTAGACCTATACTTAAATTGGTTATTCGTTTCCTGCACTGAGCAAAGATTTTCTCAGTCCCCAAAATAAACTCTGATTTTCTTATCTTCTAATCTTTCTTCCAGGTAGAAATTCCAACATGTCTTGGGTTATATCTTTTGCTTGACATTGTACTCCCAGCTTATCCTTAAGAAAATTCTTTGTTGTAAACCAGGAAACAATTGCTGGCTTTTCCTACTTTCACACATCTCCTTAGGAATTCGGTATTAGTGGTCTGGTTGATTTGTGAGGCTGTCTTTTCAGTTGATGGTGAGGATGGCTCCCAGTGACACTTTGAAGCCACTCAAGAAGCTGAATGTGACATCCATGGCAAGTCTGTATTCACAGCAGGAGAGATTTTGTGCTCACCTCTGCTTTATTGACCTTTTGCTCAATTTGTCCTTTCATGCCATAAGCCATGATTCAGAAATAGATGCTAGCTTTCTTTACTTTTCAAGTATCTACCACTTGCCAAATAATATACCACTGACAGCATTGCCTAAAAAGAAACTTGTGTGATTTAATGACATTTCCAATTTATAACAGAAATCACAGCATTGTTAAGGGTTTTCTTCCAGGTGTATATTATACAACACATCAATTTATCACCTACATTCAAGTAAGTGTATGCGTGTGTGTGTGCATCTATGTAAGGAGACATATATATATATATCCATAAAGAAATTATATATGTAGTGTATGTATATGTATTTATTCCTTTGATGAACTCATCTATTTCATGGTTTTAAGTATCATCTATATCCTGATATTTTAAAATTTATATTTCAAGTTTCATTTCCTTTCCTAAATACTAGCCATACAAATACAACTGTCTATTCAATATTTATACTCAACTCTCCAATCAATATGTGATAGAAAGCTCACATTTTCCACTTTCAGACTTTATTGGTTTTCTTTATTATCCAATTTTTTTCTACACCAATCTTCCCCATTCCAGGTGATCCCATCCTTTCTATTGCTCAGGTGAAAAATCTTGAAGTTTTCCTTAAGTCTCGTTTTTCTCTTGTAGTCCCATGTCCAATCAGTCAAGAACTGCTATTTCTTCATGAACTGGTTGGTATTTCTTCAAAATGTGTCTAAAATCTAAAACTTCTCAACACCCCCACTAGTAGCACAAGCTATTCGCTGTCTCTTACCTGAGTTATTGTAATAGCTTTTCCTTTTTCATGCTTTCCTCCTACAGCATATTATCAACACTCTAGTCAGAGTAAACTTTTAGTAAGTCAGATTATATCACTACTCTGCTAAAAAATCCATGGCTCCATTTCACTCAGGATAAAATAATAGCTAAGAACAATCCTGTGGTGTTAGCAGTATTAGTATTACAGTTTTACAAATGGAGTAACCAAAGCATAGACAGATTCAGCTTCTTGACCCATATTATCTGGCTGATAGTGGTAGTATAAGACTTGAGGCCAGGAAGTCTTCTTCCAGTGTCTATGCTTTTCACCATGACATTATACTATCTCTCAGTAGTAAGGTATCTAAGAAGCCCTGAATGTTTTCCACTCATCTTCTCCCCTACTTCCCACTGACTTCTCTTACTTCATCTCCTTTTAGTCTTCAGTCAAACTGAACTGTTGATATTTCACAAATATTCCAGGCACAATTCTGCATCAGTCACTGGCTCTTCCTTTCTGCTAGAACTCTCTTCCACCAGAAATTTGTTGGGCTCACACTCTTATCACATACTTACACTCAGATATTACTTCCTACTCAGACCTATCTTGACTTCTTTATTGAAAATGTCAACATCTCCTCCCTTAGTCTTACACTGCTCTAGATTCACTCAGTGATTATCTTAAAACTATCACTCTCTAATACACTATCAAAATTACTTCCTACTTGATTGTGCCTAGTTTATTTTGGTGTCCTATAGGAAAACTAGAGAGAAAAAAATAAAATTAGTAATTTAGGAAATGAAATAATAAAAGTTAAATTTTATATCTCTTAATCACTCTTTAATTTATGTACAGTCTTTTCCTCTGAGTTTATTGTAAAATATTTACTAATAATTCTAGATTGTGATAAGTAAAAGTGCAGTTGGATTTGTAGTGCAAAGTTAAGGATAGATTCATTGAAGTAAGGTTGACTTTAAAGACCAAACAAACTAAACATAAGAACATTAGCAATTGACATCTTTATTATCATTGTCAGCATAATTGTTATTTCTCCTTCAAGCAGTTTTCACCATATAAATCTCCCTTCATAAACAGATATAACATCATTTTGAAAATAAGCTATTAACAAATATTTATTGAATGCTTCCTAAATCTAAAACTAAATATGTTACTATAGGCTCTCACTTAATCATCACAAATGTTCATGAGGTTCTAATACATCTCATATTTTATAAATCAGGAATTCACCTTTAGAGTTTAAATGTCTCACTCAAGTTTATCCATTTAGTAAGTGATTTATCCAGAATATAAATTCAATATTTCCTCCCATTAGAGAATGAGTTCATCTCCCACTGATATCCCCAAATTTCTTCCCCTATTCTTAGTACAGAGAAATGAAAACTCATGTGTACTTCTCTGTTAACCTAATATTTATTACTATGGCTAGTGTCATTTCACAATACTTATTTTTACTAAGAAATTATATACCCTCTTCAATGTTTTAAAATATAACTGTAAGTCTAATATAATTATTACCTTTTATACTTAAGTTTTTCCCTGGGAATCGAATGCGTTTTCACAGGCACTGATATAATTTATAAAGGAGAAACTAAATATGAGACAGACTATGTTGGCAGGCATACACACAAATATATAAATGTAATTAATTCTTGCTGATTCTTATGTACTTCTTACTCCCTGAAATTCTTTTGAGATTGACTTCTCCCCAGGTATATATTTTATGGTCTCTGATTTTCAAGGATGTTCTTTATTAAACTATCTATATCTTTTCGATTAAGCTTTCCTGTGGTTAACTGAAGTTTGTAAGGCAGAATGACTTTCAGCTTGCACAACATTTCCTGAATGTTACCATAAATTAATTTATGATGGGGCTATTCATTGAAGAGACTAATATCTGAATGTTCATTATTAGCATAAAAGAGAGTCTCTATCCTTCCCTTGTATAATCTATTAAGACATTTTGCATTTGAATTTATACTTCTGTGTAAACAAAAGTTTTTTAAAATAAAATTTGAAGAAAAAATATAGATTTCAGATTTGAGATTAATATGTCTCAACTACTTTGTTCTTTACTTATTTGCTCTTATTGGAACATTATTTGATTTACAGATGAGATATATTATGTCATTGAAAAGGGCCCTGCACTTCAGAAAAAATGTGCTTATAGTTTAGCTCATGTTAATATGTGTTTTGTCAAATGTAAATGGTTAAAACATTGAAATCATTCTTTGGGATCTTTACCCACATAAATACAGAAAGAAACTATAATATCTTCTTAAAGCATAATATTGAGAAAAACAACCAGGTTAAAACATGATTTTATAAGGTGATTTTACAGGAAATTATATTCAGAACCAAATCACTATCAAACAAAGAGTTGTGGCGACTCAAAAATACAAATTATTAATTTGTTAAAAACTGCAAAACACAAAGAAAGCTGTAGTAAAGTTGAAAAACTTCATTAGCAATATAGCTGGCTAATTTCAATGGAACTCTTATTTGCTCATCTGTAATACGGAGATGATAAACGCTGCCTGGCCTTCCTCACAAAGATTTTGTAACATCAAAGGAATTGATAAATATGAAAATGCAAACTATTATAGAGAAATTCAACTTCCTTAACCCATTTATGCTGCCCTTTTGATCTGGCCTACCTATATTACCATCCTCACCTTAGAACACTTTCTATTAAACAAAGTATGCTATTGCAATTTTATTATATTATGTACTCTTGCCTCAACCAATTGTAACCTTTCTCCCTCCTTGCCTATGCTCCTGGTTCCCTCTTAAAGGTGTTTCTTCATGTTAATTTGTCTCTGTTCTACTCATTTCTGTAGCCTATTGTGTATCAGTTATTGTACAGACAGTAGAACTGAAACACCGTCTGGACATTTCAAGCATATAAATATTTAGTCACAAATTTGTTTGGAAGGCCTAAAGTTGCAAAAATGAAAAAAGAGATTTCACAGAAACATGGAAGCCCACAAGCCTACATTTGCAACAGCTGTGCATCTGGAGCCTTCCCTGTTGCTAGTGGTGTTGGAGCCCACAGTTTTCTGGAGGTGCCCAAATCTGCTGTTGAGTTTTCTACCACAGACAGAGCAAGAAATGACCTTTTTCTCTTTCATAGTCTCTTATAATTTTCCCATTAGGGATTCCCAATGAAAGCAACTAAGTAGAAATCAGCAGGTGAGGGAGTCTAGGAAACATGGTTTCTAGATTCCCAGCTCCCTGTGAAGCTGTGGAGAGCTAAGTTTAGGAATGGAACTTGAAACCAGTATATGTTATCTGTCAGAGTGCCTGTACTGGTTTTCTAGGGCTGTTGTAACAAAGTACTAGAGACTGTGTGGCTTAAACAACAGAAATTTACTTTTCACAATTCTGGAGACCAGAAGTTCAAAATCAATATGTCAGCAGGGGTAGATTTTTCTGAGGGCTGTGAGGGAGGGATCTGTTTTAGATGTCTCTCCTTCTCTTGTGTATGGCCGTCTTCTCTCTCTGTCTCTTCACATTATCTTCCCTCTCTGAGTGTCTACGACCATATTCTCTTTCTCAAAAGGACACAAGTCACTTGGATTAGGGCCCATCCTAATGACCTCTTTTTAATTTGTTTAGGTCTTAAAGACCCTATCTCCAAATAAGGTCACACTCTGAGATACTAGGGATTAGGACTTTAATATTGAATTTTAGTGAGACACAATTCAACCTGTAAGAGTGTTCCAATGTGGCAAGTACATCAATGATTCATAGCCAATAGGGAAGTTTATTGAACTTCTCTATTTGTGTGTTTCTTTCACCCTGCTCTAGGAGAAATCTTGTTTTACTTATCTTTTAAGCTCCTTTGGTAATCAAGTGCTCAACACATCAGAGACTATCAATATGTGTCAGTAGGTCAACAGTTATAGACTGATTGAGCTAAACATTTAATGTTACATTAAAGACTTCCAAAACTAGAAGTCAGTTTGCATTTCAAAGCTATTCAACCTTGCTATGCTAACTCTTCCATTCATTTTCTCAATAGAAATCTATTGATATCCTATGCATCAGACGCTGATTTTAAAAAGGCAATGGAACAGTTACACATTGGACATAGAAATTCAAAATTCTTTGGAAAAATCTTCAAAAAGCTTACACTCAACAGGAAGACAAAGAGAGCTAAATCAACAGTATTCTCACAGCTTAACAATTGCTCTTAGATGAATCCAATGGTCTGAGAGTAAAGGTAGGCTGATCAGACAGCTCATCTTTATACAGTACTCATTTCAACTCCCACATATTAATCATGATGCTCATCCCACCACAACGAATGCCACATTACTCCTACCTAAGTAATATATATCCATGAATACTTAAGTTATTCTTCCCTCCACCTCTAAACACTAATACATGTGAAATTCCCTACCACAGTGCCTGGAAGTTTTTTCCTGTATTTCTCTTCACTCCTCACCTCTCCTCTCTTCTCCTCTGCTTCATCCTCTCTCCTCTCTTTCTTTCTTTCCTTTCTCACTTCATTTTAACAAATTCATAGCAATTACAGTTAGTTTTGCTATATTGCAACACGTGTTGATAAAAATCAATGTGCTATCCAATGTCACGCTATAAAAACCAAACAGCTTTGGGAAAAATGGGATTTTGATTTATATCTGAATATATATAATCAGAAGTTTGTAATTCATTTTTCCTTTATGCCTTGTATAATGACTTGCATATATACATTTATTTCTTAATGTCAGTAATTAACTCATTCTGAGTCCTTGATCTTTTTCTTTCATTAAGTATTTAATCAATTTTTAATGTGAATAGTAATTTAAAAATTTTATAACTATATATGTCCATTAAGTCACTCATTAAATTATGTTGTTCTGGTTAATAAAATGTTCCTTTTATAAAGATTTGAGAAAAAAAACATTTCTGGCCACAATTCTTTTCTCCCAGAGTACAAACCACCTAGAGAATACAGTTGTCATTTTCTTTCACATACACATGTTCACTATATCTGAAAGTAATCAAAGTGTGAATAAATTGAGAGATAATTGATTGTATTTGTTAAAAGGATTAACATTTGAGCCAGAACCTGCTTCTGATTTCTTATCCATCCATCCAAAATATGAAAAAAAAAAACATACAGTGTACGTTCAATAAATGCTGTCATCACCATCACGATCACCACCATCATCATTGTTATTATAGTTATCCTGACAGATAGAATCCATCTAAAATTTGTTTGGACGCAAGACACAGAAAATGCCATGGATTCCAATACCTTTGTGATAACTTGGAATGGGTAGCCATGTATCATAAGACATCCCCTTTACTTTGTGCCAGCGGAGACAGGAATGTATGTGATATATTTGTGAAAAGTTCCAGACTACATACAAAAACAGTTAAACAAGTACTTTATTTCTAAAGAGAAATCTGAGAAATGAAAGACATGAAATCATGAATCAAAACCTAAAAATACCCATTAAAATGTAAACATAGTAATAAGTTGTCTTTCAGATATAGAGATGGAAATGGATAGCCTACAATAGCAAATCTAAATATAAACACACACAATTTTTCATTGAATTTAATTAATATAGTTTTTAATTAATTATAATAACAATGATTTAAATGATATAACATTGAACTCCATTATGAAGAAATATTTCACTTATTATTGAGAAATCTGGAATACTGATCACTGAGTTGCTTTCTTATGCCACGTGTTTATATTACATACGAGAGAGTTTTGCATTTACATATGAGTAAATGACTTGAAAAATACCAAGAGATTAAACTTTTACAAAAATACATCTGTTTTGGGGTCCTTGTACATGAATGCCTTTGTAGGGGGGTGTGTGTGTCCCCACTCACTACGTGCTTATCTGGCATTTTCTGTTAAGTCAGAACTCAGAGCTCATTCTTAGCTTTTTTTTACTTGTATTACTGTTTATTCTAAAATTTTATATTGAACTTATATAATGTTTTTCTACTCTTTAAATGGCTAAAATGTATCCAAGTCATACTTTTTACAAAATTAATATATATATATATTTTTTTTCTCCCCAAAGCTCCAGTTGCGTATCCCAATTGTAGGTCATTCTAGTTCTTCTATATAGGATGCCACCACAGCATGGTCCCACGAGTGGTATGGAGGCCCACGTCCAGGATCCAAACCAGAGAACACCGGGCTGCTGAAACAGAGTGCGCATGCTCAACCACTCAGCCTCAGGGCCAAGCCTTAATTCATACTTTTCACAGAACAAAAAATTTGTAGTATCTAGTATAGGCACCCTGTATTTTTATTTTATAGGCATTTATGTTATTTTCTTATTTTGTTCAAATATCATTTGGCTCATATTTGTTCTTTAAAATTTGAAAGCAATACACAATTTACTATATTTGTAGAAAAATACATTTTTTAATAATTTTTATTATTTTTGAGTTATTTCAGAGCTAAATAAGGTTTATTATACACATTCCTGTTACTCTTAAGTTTCTATTTAATAACTAGAATTTTCTAGATTTAAAATCAATTCTATATATAACAAAGAGCCCTGTTGGTAAAGTAACTTTTTGCTTGTTTCCTGCTGATCATCCTTCCTTTCTCTTTGACATCCTAGGGATTATGCTTCTATATCCTCTGGCTATTTCTTCTCAAAGATTTAATCCACACTTGGGTGCTAATGGCATAAAACTTACATACCATAAATCTATGTCAAGTTAGAGTTTTATAAATTTCAATACCCAAATAAATATTTTTAGGATAATAAATTGCTATTAGACATACAATACATATGAGAAATAAGCTAGCCTCTCCTTTTCTTAAGAAGAGTGCTTCTAATATCCAATTATGCTCTTTAAAATGAGATGACTCAATCTGCCCTAGGGGGTAGTATAGCTGAAAGGCTTAGGAACTTTCTATAGTACTGACTTCTTAAAACCATTAATGTAAAAATAACATAATTCCTTCAAACTGAGCTTTTCTTACTTTTACCAGCATGCTACACAAAATAACTATGTTAAATGAATTTAACAAATAAATGACATTTCCAATCCAAAAAGAAGAAATGCATTACTTTAAATATTTTAAATCATCATGTTTAAAAAATCATCAGAGTGAACAAATTATACACTCACTTGAAATTATATGAGGGACTAAGTAAGAACTTTAAATATTTTATTAAGGAGGAAACTAACATTTTAACAAGAAAGAATAATATAAATAGTTTGTTTTTCTGTGCACTGTTCTGGGTTATTCTGACATTTCAAAAATATGTATATATATAAATGTCTCTATTTGACTTTGGCATAAAAATCTACGAATTAATGTGGAGAAAAGAATGATTAGTTTTTATCAAGGTTATGCTTCTTATTTTTTCTTGATGTTATTAAAATACAACAATACCTAGTAGAAAGTGATATAGTTTCTCTTCACATAAAAAATCACATAAAAAACATGGTGATATTTCATTTTAAAAAATTCTTTATCACCGTGTATCATTGGTTTGCTGTTAGTTCCAATAAAAATCATAAAAAATTAATACTCGTCACGTGTTATTTATTTACTTGGGTGATTTGCCAATTGCCAAAATTCTGTCATGTCAACTTTTAGGAGAATTAATAATATTTATGTCAAGAATAATGATTGCAGTTCACTTGTATTTATCAACTATAAATTATTTTGAAACCGTCCTATTTATCTCATTTCATCTAAGTTTTTAAATTAAAATTTATTCACTTCCAATCCTGATGAATTAGCAAGGACAAAACTTATACTCATGCCTTAAAAATAACCTAAAAAACCAAAACCAAGCAAACAAAAAGACTTAGCAAGAGGAGGTGACATCACCAAAGTGTTGACGTACATTGTTCATGACTTTGCTCCCACTCACAAGAAGAACAACCAACAACTATTCAAGAACAAGACACCACTAAGGGAATCCCAAAACATGGGGGTGAGACTGCACCATCTCCCTGAACCTCAGAGACCAAGACAGACTGCATAAGAAGGGTAAGAGAAGTTGCTACGCATTGATTGCACTGCCCCTCCCCCGAGCCAGTGCAGCATCATGTGGAGAGGTCTTCCCTGAGCCTCTGGTTCCTCCAGTAGGAAAAGAAAATGGTGGGGAGCAACCAGCCCCAATCCAGCATTATGACTTGCTTTGTGGGAGCCCCTACTCTGATCTTACACCATGGGGATTACAGGGACCAACCACTGAGAATCTGACTGTGATGAAGAAAGGCGAGGAGCTTGCGAAAACTAGAACACCTATCTTGGCCAACTAATTTCATACATGCAGTAACCAAGTAGTAATTCCAACCAGTTGCTTTGCTCATCTGCAGAACCAAGTCAGGGCATACTCCGACAAGGGAACTCGGTGGGGCGCAGATCTGTCTGATTCAAAACCTCAAGCAAGTAGTGTTGCTAGCACCCAGGGCTCGGTTTGTCCACATCCAGGCAAGGTGCTTAGAGAGTGTCTTCTAGCCCCATCTGACCAGAAGAGCTAGTGACAACTTCTGGAAACTGTGTAGTCCAGTGGCTATTGAGCTGAGAAAGGGGTGAGCAGAGCTGATCATAGCTGATCATGGCCCCCAGAGTAAAGCCCGTATTGGGTGTGGAGGCTTACTGTGCTGTACACAGGCAGGAGGATTAATTCATAGGCAAGTCTGAGGGTAGCTCTAGGGCCCTCTCAATCAGAGAACCTGTCTGGGAAGTTGAGAGTAGCCTAGAGCAGCCCCTCCCCTTCCCGACCAACCAACTGGCATTATAAATCAATGTGTTTTGCCTTTTTCAGGTTTGTTTTTGTTTATTTGCTTTGCTGGATTTTGGCAAAGTTAGTGGGTTTTCATAAAATTAGTTGGGAAATGCTTTATTTTCTGTATTCATTTATTGTGTAAGTTTTGTGTTATTTATTAAATATTTGACACCGTTCACCCTTAAATCATTTAAACAATTTTGGTCTGGAATTATACATATGTGTGTGAGTATGTGTGTTAAATTTACTCTTTTGTTGATTTTACAATCTTTTTACTCGATTTTTCCATTTTGTTTAATTTTAATTGATTGGCTTAAACTTGTTTTGTTATCATTATTATTTCATGTTTTTAATCTCAGTAAAATAAGGAGGAATGACCTTTTTATTTCTAAGGTTGGTATTTTATGATATATTTCTTTTTAGTTTTCCAATTTTTAATTTCAACTTCAAATTTATTGGTATTTTCAAAGGGTTAACTTTTGCTGTTGTTGATTGATTTTTCTATTACCTTGTGTTTTCAAATCCTTTAATTTTAGTCTTATAATTACTTTTTCTGTTTTCCTACTTCCCTGAGATTTAATTTGCTTATCATTTATCTAAATTCATGAAATTGCAAACAATAATTGACTTCAATCTTTATCTCTTTTCTAATATATGTTTTTAATACTAAGCCTGTGGAAAAAGCATAGGAATAGTTCTTAAAGGAGAAGTGTCAGGATCTAAGGAATGTAGTGTTGGATTAGCTTGACTGTTTTGGGTAGAATAAGGAGAGATTCTGGTTTCCATGTGTTAACTCAAGTGCCTAGGAATGACTGGCATTTTGCTTTCTTGGTTGACGTAATCATAAATCCAAAGATGATTTAACAAAATAAAGTTGAAATTCTTGAACTTGTTTGCTATTTTGTAGAAAAAGATGTTTAAAAAGAGAAAGAGAGAAATATAAGAAATTTAGAGTTGATCTATCATAGATAAGTTACTTACTCATTCCTTATCAATGTTCCCTGGAAGAACCAAAAAGACACCTCTTTACAAAGGCTGTGAGTGAGGTAGTCTTGATATTCTCAAAAAACAGTATGGGGGCTATTATCTGCAGGCAGAGAATGTTAGTGGGAGTGATGCCATGAAACTGAACTCATTGAAATAATTGGAGATGACAGGATCCGTAGTGACCGTGTCCAAATGGCATAACTTAAATGTCATTTATAAGGTGATTATGGTTACCTTAATGGGCAGCAGAATCAAAGAATTAATCAGAATTATTTGGCTCACAGAGATTTTTGGGGTGGCTGGTTGATCACAATCCCAACAGTGGAAATAGACGGGCAGCCTATAAAGGTGATATTTGTTTCATGTAAGTAGAAAACATCTATATCTGTTGAACAGACTGTGCCTGGAATTACTATAATGGTTACAACTACTGCCCTTAACCAATTCTCAAACTTGAGCCAGTTTCCAAAGTCAAAGACCTTTGAATGAAGGTGAAGTCATATCCTCTTGCAGAAGTATCACCATACATAATCAAATATTATCCTGTAATTTTCCCTTTAGTAAGACTTAAAAGGAAATAGGTAGCAACATGGGTGTACCCTGGGGACATTATGCTCAGTGAAATTAACGAGTCACAGAAGGACAAATATTGCATGATTCATTTATATGCTATATCTAAAATAGTCAAAATCATAGAAGCAGAAAGTAGAATAGGGTTGCTACAGGCTGACGGGAGGTAAAGATGGGGTCTTGCTGTTAAATGTATATAAAGATTCACTTATGCAAGATGAATAAGTTCTAGAGATCTGTTGTACAACATAGAGCCTATAGATAACAATACTGTATTATGCCCTTAAAATGTTTTAATAGGTTAGATCTTACATTAAATATTCTTATCACAATACAAAAAGGAGGATCTGATACCATTTATCAGGCTAACTATATATTGGCAAAGGGGAAATAGACTTCTCATGAAGTTCTGGCTTTAAACTGAAACTAACACCTGGAAAGCAAAAATGCCATCTATTTCGCCATCCAGAGAAGGGGTTTATGAAAATCAGGTAATCAATAGAGTTTTGACTTGGTTTCATTTACAGTTGGCCCAGGTCTTCCCCAAACCTTTCTGTGATTATTTCCCCAGTTCCAGAATGTACAGTTTCAATAGACATAATCAACAACTGGGAGAAAATCCACATTGGTTTTTGTGATCCATAGGATGAAGATTTATGCTGTAGGAAAGGCCAAATGAAATCAATTAGTACTGCCTCTCTTTACAGAAGTAGTAAGTTAAAAGCAATCCTATATTTATAGGGGGACTCCAGAGACTAATGCCACTATCAAGGACTTGAAAGGTGCAAGGGTAGTGATTTCTACCACAGCCATGTTAAATTTGCCTGTTTAGCCTATTTGTAAAATATATGGGTCTTGGTGAATGATGGGGGCTTTCCATAAACTTAATCAAGATTTATCATTTATCTAATGCTGCATGATAAACCACCCCAAAACTTAGTGGTATAAAACAGTTTTATTATAGAACAGATGTGGATCTTTGAATATTTTTAGTTAAGTGGTCATTTTTAAGCATCTAAATGTGTAAGAGTGTATTATTGAGTATGCACTCAATAGATATTTTGAATGAACTAACTCACTATCATCTATCAATACTGAACTACTTCAAACTTTTTGAATTGGCCAAGCATTTTCACACATCTCTGTTCTTAGACCCTTGGCAATATTTTTCTCCTTGAATACTTGCATTTATTTAATAAAATATGAACCGTTTATTAAAACTTAAAACATCTAAACTACAACAGCTCAGAGTATTGAGGAACAAAAACACTTTCTGTAAGTGAATCAGTAGATGTAACATTAAGAGATTTTCCCCACCTATTTATGTTTCATTCCTGTACCTAAATATTCTGGTAATGGGAGAGAAAGACAACTTACGTTGTTTGTTGGTTCAGAGCATATACACACATTTGGGTTTGTAGCTCACCTTGACAAAATATTATCTTAAGCTGCCAAAGCAATGGAGTCATTAAATGGCTATTTTACAGATCTTTGGTCAGAGAAACGTTGTATAGGATTTCATAATAACATATTTAGTATTAGTGGTATTTAGTAAGTTCACAGATAATAGAACTAAGGTACATGGACAGCATAACTTAGTTCAGAATAAGTGTGTGTTTCAATGAGAGCAAATAATATCCTGTTTCACAACAGAAGCAGTCTGATGTTGTTAATTTCCTACTAGGAAAATGATTGGCTTTTTCACGGTATGATAAAATATAGGAACCAATAAATGGTTCTTCTGCTGGCAAATAAAGCATTTAGCAGCGAAATTAAGTCCCTATTAAATAAACTTAAATCCATGTATAGTATTCGGTGTTCATTTTTACCTTCAGGACACTTTGCTTGTGAGCCCAGTGGATAAGACTAGCTAGAACTGGGATAAAATCTTACTAACATTGAGAGAGTAAGTAATTTTGTAAACCTTCTTATTCAAACTATCTTCACTATTGAAGCCTAGAGGGGCAAAATCTTATCTGAGATGTCCCCAAACTTCAAACTCAATCCTCCAACAAAACAAACTTTTAGTCGTTTCTATGAATTTATTTGTTCCTTATATCACGTAAGTCTCCATTCTAAGCGGAGTATAAGACATGCTGCTTAAAGATAAGTCTGTTGGATGTATTTGGCATCTTCGTGCTCTTCAGAGAGTCTAATGAGCTGGGATATAGCAGGCCACTGGCTGATGAAAAAAAAAATTAAACTGAAGTCTTTGTTTACCAAATTCGAATTGTTTTTTCACCCCCAACAGTCAGCTGGTTAAAAATAACTTCCATTACAGCAAAAGTATGGGATAGTTCAGCAAGAGAAGTCACAATAGGAAGGTAAAGAATCTGCTTATGCAACATACATGTGCCTTCAGGATATGCTTGGGCCCAATCTCTTTTGTACACTTTTAAATGGCATTGTAATTAAATCTACCTAATTTAATGGCTACGTAGGTCAGACTAAGTTTGGCCTAGGCACCTTGGATTTCATGCATTGCCGTGGGTCCAATGCTGTGTCAGAACTCCCCTTAGACACTGAGTTAATTGTGTTTCCATAACTAATATGTTCATATAGTCAAATGCTTCCACCACTGTGTAAAATGGCTGGAATGCATTCAGAGCTGGAAATTTCTTTAGTTACTCAGTAAATGGGTAAAATCATATCTAAATAGAATTGACTTTTCTTCAAAAATTAGTAGTCCCACTAAAGCTTATTGATCATAGCGCCAGAAGGGATAGAGTGTGCCATTTTGGCCTTCAATTAAGAGGTAATCTTTTAATCTGTCTACACTACTGGATGCATAAGAAACTTTATTTATTTTTTTTTTTGAGGAAGATTAGCCCTGAGCTAACTACCTCCAATCCTCCTCTTTTTGCTTTTTGCTGAGCTAACATCCACGCCCATCTTCCTCCACTTTATACTTGGGATGCCTACCACAGCATGGCGTTTGCCAAGCAGTGCCATGTCCGCACCCAGGATCTGAACCGGTGAACCCTGGGCCGCCAAGAAGCGGAACGTGTGAACTTAACCACTGTGCCAGCAGGCCGGCCCCAACACAAGAAACTTTAAAAAGCTGACAGACCATTAATTATCCCTAGAGCAACTCCCTCTTTTGTGACACTTGACTTAACCATAGTTCTCTTAACTTACAGGGTCCAGATACTTGCTTTTCAGGTGGTAAAGGGGTGATGTCATCAACATATTGAACAAAACAGTATCATCTGTGATGGTGAACAGTTATGCTTCCTAGAGACTCAATTTTGAAACAAAAATGGAGTGGTAGCACATTCCCTAAGAGTAGAATAAAATATGTCCTTTTTGTTAGTCTTTCAAAAACATTTCCTTCTATTATTAATTTTTATCAAAGAGAGGAAAAAAACTGATCTCATCAATAGATACACAAGACACAAGCAGAATTATTAATTTGCTCAAGTAGGGGACCACAACTGGACAGGATCTGTCACCAGATTTACCACCCAATTAAACTGATGATTATCTGTCATTCTCTAAATTCCATCTGTCTATTGAGCCAATTGAAGTAAATAATTTAATGAGAATGTTTTAGCAATCATCACTTTTGTGTATTTTAAGGTTTTAATATGGACAAATCTCTGCAGTTCCACCAAGAATAATCTATTTGTAGTGGAGTTTGTGTGTGTTGTTTGTTTTGATTTGCTTTTTTTTTTTTTTTTTTTTATGGAAGGTAAGCTCTAGGGATTTTCCCCTGACTCTTCTTTCAAAATATGGATTTCAAAATAAGCTGTATATGTACTTGTTTAAATTTATAAAATCCCAGGAAATTACAGTGAGAATATATATGGTCCACTTGGGCGTACTCTAAGGCATTTCAGTCAAAATTGTAATTATCACCTAACTCCCATAAGCTCTCAAACTTACTTGTAAACTAGAAATTGTCTTTGATTCACAAGAATTTTATAATAGCTCAGATTCAGGTCTCGTATTTCCTCCATGTGTTGATTTTTTTTCCATTTCCAATGACCTTGATAGTTGTCCAGAGTATCTTGGTAAGGTCTAGGAGAAATAATCTTAGCAGATGACTCTAGTGCTATTGTGTGGTCCTCTTCAGGTATGTCTAAACTGCCATTTTCGCAATTGATTTTCAGTCTATTAATTTATATAGAGCCGAGAATTGGCTTAGGGGCCCTGGCTCTATTGTGGTGACTCAGGATATGTCTTGAAAACCTGGAAATTTGAAATTATATAAACCAAGTTGAAACTTAATTGGCCATTCATAAGTTTTGGTTCTAGGGACTCCATAATCAACTTAGAGCCATGAAATATTTCCAGTTCAGACTAGTATAACCATCTTGACTCTACTGGCTCCTTGGTACCTATGTTCACTTTACAGCCGGGAGTTAATTCTTACTAATAGGTGTCTGTCACTATGAAATTCTTTATGTTCTGAAATAGGAGGCCATTTTAATTTTAGTATTTAAAACTAGGCTTACCAACTATAGTACTCAGAATGGGCTAGAAATGCTGAAGTAATAACCCAAAAATTTCTGTGACTTAACACAAAAAAGTTATTTTTTACTCATGCTACATGTCCAGTATAGGTCAGTAACGATTGAAGGCACCCAGACACCCAGAGATCTGTCTGCCCACGTACACCACAATGCCTGACTGAATTGTGCATTAGGCTGTAAACTTCTACTCATATTTTATTGGATAAGGATTTTACTCAAATTTCTTTTGATAAAGAGTCACATGATCATGATCAACTTTAAAATAACTTGGAAGTGCACTCCTCCCAAGTTCCTGGAAAAATCAGAACTAGAATATTTGTGAATGAAGCGAATGTATATTACAGCCACCAAAGTTACCAAAGTTTCTCTAAAAGATGTTTGTATTTCCTTCATTAATATGTCTTGTGTGTCTTCTCAAGAATGAGCCTAGAAAATGTCTTAATAAAGCAACAAGATAAATTCATTCTATCATTCTCAACTTCAAAATTCTTTGAATCACTTTCTCTGATCTATGGCAAAGAAATTCTACCATTTCTAATTTAATTCATTGTGTGTCAATATTGATTCAGGTATTTTATTTACCACTTCAGCAAATATAAAAATCAACTTTTGAGTCTTTTTAAGTGTGCGTATACACTTGTTTGATATTATATACATTTATCTCTCCTTGTTCAATCACCTTTTAAATTTCTTCCAGTTTCTACTTTATCCTTCTTTCATCAGTTAATCTGTGAATTGCACTGAAAGATTTCTGTATGGTAAGCCAATCTTGCCTTCCTGGTATAGATGTTATGTGATCATATCACATTATTTTTATATATTTCTGAATTCTGTTTGGTAGTACTGAATTTTGTTTCACTGTTCACAAGAGATATTGTTCTGTAATTTTCTTGTAATGTTTTTGTCAGATTTTTGTAGTAGAGTATGCTTGGATCAAAAATGAGTTGGGAGGCATTTCCCATTTTTAGCTCTCTGCAAAAGATTTTGTAGGATGAATACTGTCTCTCTGCTATTCTACATATAGATTTTTAAGAAATAATACATTATTTCCATTTTAAGCTTCCAAGGTTTTCATGGTTGTATTACACACTGGATACCTAAAACAGAGGATTAAGAGAAAGAAAATAAGGGAGGAGAGAGAGGGAGTTTGACACGAGCTAAGAATCATGGACATAAAGGACCAGGAAGCAGTAAGCAGATTAGTATCTTTGCTGCTAGACTCCAATTTATTAACAATAACAGTTTCATCTCAAGAAAGTATAAACTACTACCATATTTGTAAACCCCATAGGAATAGATTTGAGCCTAGAAAATGTGCTTATGGTGTGGAATAGAAAATCCTACACCTGCCTGGAGATAAATGGAACATAAAACATTATTTTTAGGTGGAAAGTATAATCAGCAAAATTTTGGATTTTTTTGTGTGTTTTGGGATGTTTTTCACAGGTGTTTCTGTTTCAAATGAAAAGATTTACAAAAGGTATATGACCATTATTAACAAAAATATTTAAAATAGAAATTGGTCATGATGAATTTCCTTCTTCAAAGTAACTTTCCAAAATCTACACGTATTAGTCAGAGTTCTCTAAAGAAACAGAAAAATAAGATGAGAGAGAGAGAGATTTGTCTCATGTAATTGTGGGAGTCAGTAAGTCTGAAATCTTCAAGATAGGCCAATAAGCTGGAGACCCAAGGAAGAGCTAATGTTTTAGGTCAAGGTTAAAGGCAGTTGGAGGCAGCATTCCCTCTTCCTCAGGGACCAAAGTCTTTTCTCCTAAGACCTTCAACTGATTGGACAAGGCTCACCCACCTTATGGAGAATAATCTGCTTTACTCAGCATCTACTGATTTAAATGTTAATCTAACCTAAAATATAGCTTCATAGCAACATCTAGACTGGTGTTTGACCAAATATCTGGGTACAGTGGCCTGGCCAAGTTAAGACATTAAATTAACTATCACACTAGCATTTTTAGATGATACAATGGTTATTATCAAAAAGTTAAGAGATATCAAGTGTGGTGAGCGTGTGGAGAAAAAGAAACACTTGTGCACTGTTGGTATGAATGTAAATTAGTATAGCCACTATGGAAAACAGTATGAACGTTCCTCAAAAAACTAAAAATGGGACTATCATATGATCCAGAAAATCCGCTTCTGAGTATTTATCTGAAGAAAACAAAATGCCCATGTTCACTGCAGCATTGCTTGCAATAAAAAAGATATGAAAAACAACCTAAACAAACATGTAAAGATATGGTGTATACACACATACACACACACACAGAATGGAACACTACTCAGCCATAACAAAGAATGAACTCTTGCCATTTGCGACCACACAGGTGGACCTTGAGGGCATTATGCTAAGCGAAATATGTCAGAGAAAGACAAATATCACGTGATCTCAATTATATGTAGAATTTAAAACAAACAAGCAACAAAAAAAACCCCAAGCTCATAGATACAGAGAAGAAATTGTTGGTTGCCAGAGGAGGGGATGAGCAAAATGAGTAAAGGTGGTCAAAAGGTACAAATGTCCAGTTATAAAATAAGTCATACGGATGTAATATATAGCATGGTGACTACAGTTAATGAAATTGTATTGTATATTTGAACGTTGCTAAGAGAGTAGATGTTAGAAGTCCTCATCACAAGGAAAAGAATATTTTTTTTGGTGAGGGAGATTCTCCCTGAACATCCATTGCCAATCTTCCACTTTGTTTATTTGCTTGATGAAGATTAGCCCTGAGCTACATCTGTGCCAATCATCCTGTATTTTGTATGTGGGATGCCTCCACAGCATGGCTGAGGAGTGGAGTAAGTCCATGACCCAGATACAGACCCGGGCCTCCAAAATGGAGCCCATGGAACTTTAACCACTAGGCCATGGGGTCAGCCCCCATGAAAAAGAATCTGTTTGCATCTATGTTTGGTGACAGATATTAACTAGACATTGTGATCATTTTGCAATATATACAAATATTGAATCATTATGTCATACACCTGAAACTAATATAATGTTGTATGTCAATTATACTTCAATTAAAAAAATAGTATAATTGTTATGTTCTACAGTTTTCATGGCCATTTCAAGTTATAACATGCCAAATTACAACAGTCATCTAAGAATGTACTTCAGTACTGCAATCCAGATTTTCAAAACTTTTTTAGACCATGTTCCCTAATTAAATTTAGGTCAATAAGTAATAACACAATATAAAATATACCTCATTAGTTAAATTATTCCATTTTCTTATTTATAAAGTAGAATTTGCTAAACTTTCAAATAATCCCAAATTACATATAACTATTTGTGATACTCAATAAAAAATCACCAATTTCCTGTTCATTCACTCATATTTTTCTGATACATAATTTCACCTCCTTTCCACCACTTTCTTTCAGCATACCCATTTCTATCTTTAGTGCATTTGACATAAAGTGGTATCCATAGTAATTCCCTGGAAGGGCTATTCCTGATGGAAGAGAAGCTCAGTTCCATATTGCCAAAATGATGTCAAATTCTTCAGAAGGAATTGAATATAAATAACTTGAAACTGTGATTGACATTTCGAAGTAATACGAGAGGTGTTGTATTGAATTTGCCTTTATAGCCACTGAACTTATAATTCTTCATGTGATCACACAGTTTTACTTGTAGGAAAGTCAAAGGCTTTGAGAAATAGAAATGTAGAGGAGTATAGAAGAGTAGAAAGTTCTCAAATTTGCTTTATCACATTATATGTTTATAGTATTACCTCCTTTAGTTTAGAATTCTTTAAAATATCTAATTAGTATTGATATTTTCATTTAAAAGAAGTCAACAGAATTAACAGATATAATTAGTCTAACTTCAAAGCAATAATGAAGATAATACAATTTAGATTCCTATATATATGCTACTATTTTCTCCAATTTATTATCTGAATTTGCTACTCTTAGAAAGCAATTTTTTTGTCCTACATGCTCTTTTGTTACCAATGTAATTAATGGAATTTTAGATTACATTTTCTTAAATGCTGAAAGCATGACATCAATGCCAAATAGTTATCTTTACATCTTTGTAGTCTCGTTAAAGTCTGCAATATTGATGCTATGTTTAACATGGTTTGTGACTTATCACTTACCATAAATTAGGAAGTGTCAAGTAATAAAAATGAGCACAGAGTGTTTTATTGTACAAATTATTAGCTTTGTCTGAGTAAAGAAAAGCCTTTCTGTGATGTGTCTGGAAAATTTAAAATACAATGACCTATTATACTACAGTTACATATTTTTAAGGCTAAGCTATCAATTACTTATTTCTTTTTAATGTTATTTTATCAACTTACTGAATTTAAAACCAAGAAAAATTGACAGATAAGAAATAAACTAAAAGTTATGAGTGATTAAATTCAACTATAGAAAAATTTCATCATTTTAAAGAAAGGCTATTTGAACTCTTTTGATTAGCTATATTTTTATAACAATATACAATTTTCAAACCAGTAAATTAATACTGCCTAGTCATAAATTTAGGATTATATTACATTCTTCATTTTTAAATCTCTCTTGTAACCAATTTAAATACAGTATTATTGTGTAAAATAAAGCTATGATTATATAATTCATACATATGTATATGTATGTGTGTGCATACACAAATTAAATATATTTCAAAATTAAAGTGTGGTAGTGAGAATAAGGGCCTTCTGAATCGGTCTACACACGAAGCCACATAATTCGTGAATACTTTAGTTTACATGAAAATATGATTAAGCTTTCAAATGAAATTAAGGTTAATAATCAGTTGACTTGGAAATAGAGAAATTGTCACAGATTATTCAGATGAGTCCAATGTAATCACAAGAATATTTAAAAGTAGAAAAGGGAAGCAAAAGAGAAGATTCATAGAGAGAGATGACTATTGAAGAAAGACAAAGACTGATGCAATATTGCTGGTTGTGAAAATTGAGGAGGGGGAGCTCTAGCAGCTGGAAAAGACAAGAAAACAGATTCTTCCCCAGAAATTCTAGTAAGGAAGTCAGCCCTGCAGACAGGTTAATTGTAGTCCAGTGAGACTTACATCGAACTTACCATCTATTGAACTATAAGATAATAAATTTGTGGTTTTTTAAGCCACTAAGTTTGTGAAAATTTGTTATGACAGCAAGTAGGCAACTAATACACCAAGTGAATTTATTTTTTTTTAAACATTCTGGAAAAACAGACTAAATGTGCATTCAAGACCCCCTTTTGCTGCCGGTTACATTTATAGATATAGCACCGTAAATAAGAGGACAGTGGCAGAAATTTGAATGGGGTTTCTGAAGCATCAAGAATCAAGATATCCAGGAACTCAAGGATAGAAAACTCATACAGGACCAAAATTTTGATGACATGACAGGTAACAGAAAGGACACAATGATGGTTTGAGAAACATTTTCTACTCAAGAGTACCTGATTTGTTGGGGGGAGGGGGTGGGAAAAGAGGATGTACTCAATCTTCCTAACATGGATAGACCAAAACCGGCATTGGTGATCTAAATTATTCACAAACTTTAAATTTGGGGATGGGCTGTCTTTTGCATCTGGATCAACCTGAGAAGAAAAAGAACTGAATCTAGTAACTGAAAAGAGGGATACAATACAATGGCTTATTTTTTCTCAGCCTACTGCTTGGCTAATGCTACACAATATCAACTAATTGAGTACTACAGTTGTTAAGAAACCATATCATTCTAAGTAAGCAGAAAAGAATATTATGTCAAACAAATCAGTAACTTGATGGAGAAAGGCCACTGTGAACTAATGAAAGAGATGGGAAAAATAATTAAAAATAAAAAAATTTCAAGAAAACACAATTGGAAGGGACAGCCCAATGGCATTGTGGTTAGATTTATACTCTCCACTTCAGCAGCCCAGGGTTCATGGGTTGGATCCTGGATGTGGACCTCTATACTGCTCATCAAGCCATCCTGTGGCAGTGTCCCATATACAAAGCAGAGGAAGCTTGGCACAGATGTTAGCTCAGGGACCATCTTCCTCAAGCAAAAAGAGGAAGATTGGTAACAGACATGAACTCAGGGCCAATCTTCCTCACAAAAAAAAAAAAGAAAAAGAAAAAGAAAATATAATTGGAGCAAAAATGAATACCCAGAACTACAAGACTATATTTCCAAATTTTAAATTAAAAAATATATAAGGAATAATCATTTCTGAGAAATAAATTTGCTTTCTGAAATATAAACTGAATAAAAATATTTCATAATTTAGAACCATGTTAGGAAGAATGGGAAATCATTTGTGAAAAATCAGAGAAACATCAGAAGCAGTGAAATCAGAACCTAAGGGAAAATTTAAAGCACTGACTGCATATATTAGAAAAGAAGAAAGACCTAAAATCAATAATCTAAACTTCTACCTTAGGCAACTAGAAAAAGAAGAGGAAATTAGATCCAAAGTAAGCAGAATAAATAAAAATAGAGCAGAAATCAATTAAATTGAAACAGGAAATCAGTAGAGGAAAATTAATGAAACCAAAAGCTGATTCTTTGCAAAGATCAATAAAATTGATAAGCCTCCAGCCTGGCAAACTAAGAAAAAAAGAGAGAGGAAACAAATTATTAAAATCAGAAATGAAAGAAGGGACATCACTACAAATTCCAGGGACATTAAAAGGATAATAAAGGAATATTATGAACAAATCTCTGCCAACAAATTTAATAACCTAGATGAAATGGACTAATTCCTTAAAGATACAATCTGCCAAACTCATATAAAAATAGATAATCTGAGTAGGCCTATAACTCTTAAAAGTTGAATCAATAATTGATAACCTTCCAAATCAAAAAGCACCAGATCACTGGTGAATGGTGAGTACATTGATGAATTTTACCAAACACTTAAGGAAGAAATTATACCAATTCTCCACAATCTCTTTAACAAGGTAGAAGCAGAGAGAATACTCCCTGGCTCATTTGATGAGCCAGCATTACCCTAACACCAAAACCAGACAAAGACATTATAAGAAAAGAGCTACAGAACAACAGCTCATGAACATAGATGCAAAAATTCTCAACAAAATATTAGCAAATTGAACCTAACAATGCATAAGAAGAATTATACACTACAAGTGGGGCTTATTCCAGGTGTGCAAGATTGGTCAACATTTGAAAATCAATTAATGTAATCTGTCTTATCACAGGTATAACTAAATAGGAAAAATCACATGATCATATCAATAGATGGAGAAATGGAATTTGACAAAATCCAACACGCGTTCATGAAAAAACTCTTAGTAAACTAGGAATAAAAAGAAACTTCCTTAACTTGACTAAGACTATCTAGACAAACTTACAGCTGACATCATACTTAACGGTGAGAAATTTGAAGCTTTCGCACTAATATCAGGAACACGATAAGGATATCTCCTCTCATTACTGTCCGTCAACATCATACTGAAAATCCTACCTAATGTAGTAAGACAAGAAAAGAAAATAAATGTTATACAGACTGGGAAGGGAGAAAAAAACCGTCTTTGTTCACAAATGACTTGATCAACTATGTAGAAAACTTGAAAGAATCAACCAACAACTCCTGGAGCTAATAAGCAATCATAGCAAGTTTGCAGGATGCAAGGTTAATTTACAAAAGCCAATCTTCCTATATATAAGATATGAACAAGCTGAATTTGAAGTTAAAGACATAATTCTATTTGCATTAGCACCCCCCAAAAATGAAATACTTATATAAAAATCTAGCAAAATATGTTGAAGATCTATATGAGAAAAACTATAAAACTCTATTGAAAAAATGAAAAAGAACTAAATAAATTGAGAGATACTCCATGCTCATGGATAGGAAGACTCAATATTGTCAAAAAGTCAGTTCTTCTGAACTTGACCTATAGATTCAATGCAATCCCATCAAAATCTAAGCAAGTTACTTTGTAGATATTGATATATTGATTCTAAAGTTTATACGGCGAAGCAAGAGACCCAGAATAGACAACATGATGTTAGAGAACATAGTTGGCAGACTGACACTACCCAACTTCAAGACTTTTATAAAGCTACAGTAGTCAAGACAGTGTGGTGTTTGCGAAAGAACAGAAAAATAGATTAATGGAACATAACAGTGTCCACAAATACTCCCCATTAACGTAGATAACTGATTTTTGGCAAAGGAGCAAAGACAATACAATGGAGCAAAGATAGTCTTTTCAACAATGGCACTGAAACAACTAGGCATCCACATCCAAAAGGATGAATCTGGATACAGAACTTTTAGCCTTCCCAAAATTCAACTCAAAATGGATCCTGGACCTAAATGTGAAATGCAAAACTATAAAACTCCTAGAATGTAACATAGGAGAAACTCTGGATTACCTTGGGTATGACAATGACTTTTTAGATAACACACCAAAGACACAATCCCTCAAAGAAAGACCTGATAAACTGGACATAATTATAATTAAAACCTTTTTCTCTATAAAATATACTGTGAAGGGAATGCAAAGATAAGCCACAGACTGGGAGAAAATATTTGCAAAAGAGCTATCTGATAAAGGACAGTTGTTCAAAATATACAAAGAACACTTAAAACTCAACAATGAGAAGCCAAACTGCCTCATTTAAAAATGGGCCAAAGACTTTAACAGACACCTCACCAAAGAAAATATACAGAGGCAAATAAGCATATGAAAAGATGTTTCACACCATAAATCATTAGGGAAATGCAAATTAAAACAATGAGATATCACTATATACCTATTTGAATTGGCCAAATCCAGAACACTGATAATATCGAATTCTGGCAAAGATTTGGAGCAACAAGAATTCTTATTCATTGCTTGCGGGAATGCAAAATGGTACAGCCACTTTTGAAGATAGTTTGGCAGTTTATACAAAAATAAATACGCTCTTATTGTCTTAGTCTGTCCAGGCTGCTATACTCATTCCTTTTCATCATCTTCTGTGACTAATTATATGTATGCTAGATCATTTGATATTGTCCTACAACTTGTGGGTGCTCTGTATTAGTTTGTTTTGTTGTTTCGTCTTTTTCTCTCTCTTTCATTTTCATTATGTTCAGTTTCTATTGTCCTGTTTTGGTGTATACTGATTCTTTTTTCTGAGACATCCAATTTGCTAATAGCCCCTGGTAGGAATTCATCATCTCTGAAAGTGTTATTTTAAATTTTATTTCTTGTGGTTTAATTTTATTCCTTATTTACAATTTCCATTTCTCTTAAAATTCTCCATCTCTCCATTCTTTCTTCCTCCTCTCTTTTCTGCCTTGGTCTTTCAACATGGTAATTAGAGTTATTTTAATTTTCTTGTCTGTTACTTTCAAAATATCTGTCTTCTATGGCTCTAGAGCTGTTGATAGGTTTCCATCTTAACCATGAGTCAGTTTTGACATGTTTTGTTTGGTTGTTGCTTTTTTAATGTATTTCAATTTGATTGAATGCCAGAAATTGTTTATAAAAAATTGGAGAGGCTGAGAAAAATATTGTTTCTACTTAGTAATGTGCACACATATCTCTTCTTTTGAAAGGATATTCCTTTGAAGTGTGGCATTAACATAATCAGTAGTTAGCCTCTTTATTTTTAGGGAAGGGGGTGTGGGCTACAAATTGCTTTGAGATTACTGCTGCCTTCAAATTCTGCTTCTCTGGTTTTTCTCACGATTCCTTTTCCACCTTCACTTTTCATTAGGTTTAACACACCTGCACCACAGAGCAGTTCTCTTGCATTATTGCTCTTAATCCAATGGCAAATTACAGCTGCTCGTTTCTTGATGAAAGGCTCAGGCTGAGACAGGTAGTTTCTTGGTTTTCATTCTCCATCCTTAGGCTTAGGTAGGCCCATTTTCTACCAAAGTGAAACAGCTTGTGTACCTATCTTTGAGGAGGCTTGTCACCCTCTGTAATTTATTTTACTTTGCCTTGCAATATCAGTTCTCGAAACTCATGATTCTATAGATTATCTCATTTTTTCTCAATTTTATATTGTGATGGATTTTTCTTGTGAGTTCTGTAGGGGAGCAATTTGCCACCCAGAAATGTCTCTCTTTGCGATGAAGAATAATTTAGGAGGACTATTTTTAAGAAACAAAAGACTTGGGAAGAAGCTTTGACCTTCCCCCTGACTGCCTAAAAAGAATTTAGATAGAAGACCTGTCCAAGGAAGGAGCTATCACCATAGTTAATTATAGTACAACAGGAACTAGGTGTGGTAGGCAGGGAAGAACTTAGCAAGGACCATTTGATCAAAGTCCTCTCTGTGGCCCGTTGTCTTGGCATGGCCCAGCAAGAATTTGTTTACTAAACATTAACTCTTCATCTTCTTGTGAATTGTCTTCCCTCCATTTGGAATCCCAGACCTCTGCCTCCTTTCTTCTCCTTAGTTTACTATGAAATAGATCTCATTTAACATGATTGATTGTCATTGGAATTTTTCAAGTTTATGTGAATTCCCCCATGCACGTATCAAATTTGATTTTTTCCTATTAATCTATCTTATGTCATTTTAATTGTTTGACCAGTTAAAGAATCAAGAGGGGAAGAGGAAGAATTTTCCCTTCTGCCACAGTTCCTTCACCCACAATAGAAGGAAATTCTCACTAAAGTACTCTTAAGAATTAGTAAGTTCAAATCATGTATCACTAAATCATGGCCATATATTGGGAAGTCAAATATTTTTGTGGCAAAATAGTAAATGTATGTTGATTTCAGTTTCAAGGCAATATATAATATGCCTTCCTGAAGACTGAAATTGATATTACAAAGAACATATTATCTATGCTATAACTATTATAATGGATTCCCAGTTCCCGTTGGTTTGTTGCATTTTCTGAATAAGCTTTTCCATAAAAGTTAAAACTGAAGCAATCAAATCATCTATACTAACTTTTCAGATCATTTTACTTATGTATTAGCCATAGAGTACTACTATAATGGCAATTAATGGAAATCAAAACTGCCTTTTCCAATATTTATTTAATTAGAGAAATAATCTCATGTTGCCCCTGCAATTCTTTAGTGTTTTCAAAGGAGCAGAGTATGGGTGTATTGTAAGCCCTGACAGTTGATTTTTTTCTCTATTGTAATGTGAGTGCCTGGCTTAAGATTGATTATCAAGGCATCCACTTCAAAGAGGCATCCACTTCAAAGATGGCTATCACTATCATGAATAAACACATTGCCAGTCACCTGTATATAAAAAAGCTGGGCCATTATACTGCCCCCTCACAGCCTCCTTTGTTTTAGAGATCTCGGTTGATTTTTATAACTGACCATTTGGGCTGCTTGTTTTTCCTCTTCTCAAGCTTTAAATTCCTGCTCTTATGTTTTAAATTCTCCAATAAAGAGTGAGTCCATGAAACCCTAGGCCCCCAACTTCAACCCCAAAAAAAGCAGAACCCCAGAACTGCTCTCTTTCTCTACCCTCAAACTTGCTGAGTGGCCCTACGTGTTCCATGGAATTTCCAGGACTCGTAACTAATAAACCTTGTCACTTTCAAAGTTTCCTGATGGTTATTACTGAAGGCCTTGCAATCATGAGAAGAACCACAAAGGCTGGTCTAGACACAACATTGATTATTAACGGACTAATAAGACTGGCACAAAACAATATGTCTGGAGAGCATCTCTCTCTGAATGTTAACAGTTATTTTCAATGGTATTCAAATGTAAATATATTTATTTTTACTTTTCCATATTTTTAAGTAAAGTCTAGTCCCTTTCTACATAAACAAACATTTACTGACTAAGTACAAAATGCCAAAAGCTGTCTTAAGTGTTGGGATGCAATAGCTTAGAGGCTATATAGTAGGAAAAGACATATTTATAAAATGTCTAAAGAGCATAAAGAAGAGAGAAGCAAACAAAGGGGTCACAGATAGGATGTGAAGATTGACAATCCATTTATTCTAAGTTGTAGAAGATGTGCTGAAGGATGTGATACCTGAGTCATATCTTGAAAGATGAATAAGATTTTATAAAATGTGTGGTGGGGTCAGATTGAAAAAGAAGTTAGAGATAGGAGTTCATGGAGGGCCTTGCATGTTTTAATAGTAAAAATTTAAGCAATAGGCATGGCAATTTATATGAGTTCAAAGAATTTTAACACCTTCAAACAGAATTTCAGTATGCATAAATCCACATTCACTGAAGTGTCTATTTTTTTATGCAAATATTTTCACTCCAGTGATGCCATAACAGAAAAACCTGAATGTAAACTCTCTTGTATGCAATGGCCCAATAGTTCTGACTCTCCAAACTGGTGGATCAAACACTCATTATCTTTGTGATTTGTGTTTTACATGGTGATTGCCTAAGACACTCTTACAGTAAAAGTACGTACTTCTTTTTCCCTTGACCTACTCATTTGTTGAATTGAAATAGATTCCCGACCTGGGAACCTGGAATAAAACAAATTCATGTTGCTTTCATTTTGTTAACTTGATTTATTAGCAGAGAAATGTACAAAGTGGGGAATAAAAGATAGGAAAGCAAAGAAATAACAGCAGATGTGGGACATGCAATCGCTGCCTAAGTCTTCCAACAGAGGAATTTGAATTGACATTGAAAAATTAGCTTCTGGACAGCTTTTTCTTACTAGTTCCCCATAGTGTATTACCTAACTGTAAGAACGGTCAACCCCTAGGAAAATAAAGCAGTAGGAAAAGACAATCCTGTGGGTCAAGTCAATTTGACAAAGCACTGGCTTTACTTTCTTTTCCCCACCAATGCTGGAAATACACATGCTCCAAACAAAAGATAAATCAGTAGGTGTGTAGCTTGTTAACTTTAGTCTTATCTAATCTCTGCATATTCTTATAAAGAGAGAGAGAAAAGAAAGTTCTAAAATTGTTGAAGAAACACAAAGGGGGAACTCTGATTACTTTCAGCTTGACCTGACATTACAGTCTAATCCTTCAAAAATCCTTCAAAATTCCAGAAGTGTAAATACCTATGTTTTTCTGAAAATCACAAATTTGTACTTATAAACATTTTCAAACAAAAGAAATGCTGAATATTCTCTTGAATTTATCTGTTTAGTTAATGAGTCTTTTAGGATTGAGTCTTTTCTTGATTTGCAAGTGACAGTGATAGCTTTTACAAGCAATTTTCTCAAAAAGATGGCAGAATTGGAGCAGGAATTAACTGTATATATAGAATTATCAACAAATATTAAACTTAAACTATATGCCAAAAGCAGTGTTTGTTCTTACAGTGATTTAAAAATATACATTAATTAATTGGAATTAAATATGAAACAGAAAAACACATTTAAAATGTTAGTTAAAATGACAAAATTGAGGAAAAGCTCCACCTGGAGACAGGCATTTGCATACATATAAATTATAATTATTTTACGTGATTCAAATATCATTAGATTCTTGGAATTATATCTATAAATTACATTAAATCTGTTCTCATATTACTATATGAATATTACATTAACATGCTAATTGTTCTGCAACAGTAATCGTATATTTGTTCTGACTCTGAGATTTGTATCAATTTCTTAAAACAACATTTGCAAACATTGTAATAAGACAACATGCTATTGAGTAGGTTAGCCATGATTAAAGTTTAGGTGGCATAACAATTAAAATTTTTAACATGTAGTCTCCCAATGTCCCTGAAAAATGGATAATTGATGAATATAACAAGAACTCAATATAATTAGTAAAAGAAATTTTCACATCTGTATTAAAATACAATTGTTTAAAATACAGTATGAAATGATGTCCATTTCAAACTTCACAGCTTTTGAGTAAACATTGGAAACATATTTTAGTGCCAGATAATAATTTTCTTATGCCTCTTATTTTTTGGCTACTGCATTTGTACTTATGATGTGACTTTAAAACACCTTTTGTTCCTGAGAGAAAAATTCAAAATAATTAGAAACATATTTTATCAAATCTTAGACACCATCATTTTAATATATGTGATGTAGGGCTAAAAAAAAACTGGAAAAAAACTACTATGACTTTTTATTTGCAAAAGAGCTCATTTATATTTAGATATAGATTTTTATAATATAATCACTCATATATGTTAGAAAGAAAGAACATTAATACAATGAAAATGCTAAAGTATTTCTCAGTTTTTTCACTTATAGACTCTGATTCTTCCAAATAATTTTTCTCCTAAGGTTGTATAAATTTTTGTTTTCCTTTAATGCCCTCCTCTTTGCCATCAATACTGACTGTATGATACACTTTTATGATATCTGAGATTTGTTCCCAATACATTTCTATCTCTCCCCCAAGTTTTGAGATCCTGTTTTGACCTCATCTAAAGGTGATCATAAAAGATTCACAGAATATTAAACGAGTCATGTTTTTTCTTCAAATAATCCTTAAATTATTTTTGCTTGAAACTTCAAATGGCTGAGGGTGTCTAGTCATGCTAACAGAAATAACAAGATTCACCCACGTGCAGGTTGTGACAACCAGTGTTGTTGTGACTACCACTTGGCCAATGAAAATTGTAATATGCCATTGAACTTAAGACGTGTCTCACCTACAGACACATAAACATATGGGAATATGTGTGTCTTATAATTGAGGGAATATGTAATTAAAATTGCAGAAGAATATAATATTTTATTTTATTATGAATTAATGAATAACTTTTCATTTGTCTTGTTTTTAAAATCCCTCATAATTAAATTTATAAAATTAATATATTTATGATGTTAATCAATTTATATGTATGCATATATTTATATTTGTATTTGTATATATGTATGCATGTATGTATGTATGTAAAATAATCCTTAATTCTCCACAGGAAATAATGTTTACCTGCCATATTTTCCAATTTCATTGTGAGGATCTGGCTAAGAGTAGAGGAATATAACTCTAAGTGTACAGATTTCTTTCCTGCAACATTTTTCAATTTTTTATCACCATCAATAAAATTTTATTTTGATGCCAGGCTATGTTTATAGTCTCTTATGAAATCAATTTCTTTCAAAAGGCTATGATCTCTGTTCAATAGAAAATTCCAACATAGTGTAGCACTTAAGAACTTGACATTGAAATTCACAAAGTGTACCATTAAGGAAATGTGACTTCCTGGATTTGTATTTGGTGTTACCAGAAGACGGATGGTAAGATATTATGCATGCTGTGGTGAATGGATTTCTTCCATGCTCTGTGAAAGGACAAGTGTGGAAAGCTTAGATACCAACAATAACGACATTTTTCAAGTCCTATCACTTCAACTTTGGTCTTCAACCCTGTGAGACATATTTTCTTTTCTGATACTTGTCTGCCTAGGCTTATGACTCATCCTTCTATTTCTCTAAAACTATTTCCCTTATTTCTTTATTAATTTCTACTTTACCTTCCAACAAATACATATATACTTTAATAGGCCTGTATTTCACCATGTCTTCCTCCTCTCTAGTCTATCCAACATATAAAATCATGGCTCCGTGAGTCCAACTATTACTTCATGAGAATGATGGCCAACTCTCTACATCCAGCGCAGATTACTTTTCTGAGTTTTACTTTCACAGATCAACCTGCCTGCAAATGCGTGCATATGGATATTGTTGAGGAATTTTTTTCTAAAATTTTATTTATTGTGTTTTATATTATCAGGTGTGAATAATCTTGCACATAATATTTTATTTAAGTCCCTGATATTAGACGTTTCTCAGTGACTAAAGTGACTATGCTTAGCTACACAAACGGTCATTCAAGGTATTGGGGAAGTGGGAGAATTCCCCTCCACTTTTCCTTAAGGTTCTTATGGCTGGTCAAATAATCAAAAAGGTAGGTTAGCAGCAGATAATCAAACAAAGTTTAACAGCATGTATACAAGAGAGAAACCCAGGAGAAACTAAGTAACTCAGCCATCTGGCCGGGCTGCCTCTTTAAATATCTTCCGCTACAGACAAGGAGGGTGTTGGGGATAGTGATTTGGGGCTTCAAAGGGGAGGAAGAAAATTTACATAGAGATGGAATGCAAATGTTTGTTAAACAAGTTTTGTTGGGCCAAAACATGGGTTTGTTGGTGTCCTTTTATCACACCTATTTTACGTCATACTATAGCTATCATACGCTATGAGCTCCTTCCTGGAACAGGCCTTCTGTGTTCAAGTCCTTTAGGCAGTTGGGGGGGGGGGAGAAGGTCAGGTGTTCTTCCTGAGTCTTCTGAACATTTATTGTCTTCAGCTGAAAATAATTTGCATACCAGAGTGGCACATCTTGTGGTGGCCTGCCCTGAACCCCATCAAAGGTAAATGAATTTAGGAAATTGGCAGATTAGATAATGTAGTTTCTGCATAATTATGGTAATATGGAAGCTCACAAAATGATCTTGCCTAATGCTGTCACCAAGACGTCTGATCATATCATTGAGGGAGAGTTATAAAATCAAGAATAATATTAATGGAATTAAGGATTGAACTCCAAAGGAAAGATTTTAATGCTGCAAAATAGTTTTATTGCATAATTCTCCTATCCCATAATTTGGTTAATGATATAGAAATTAATTGGAAAAATGTTTAAAATATTTTATTACTCAATTTCTAATTACAAAATATTTAACAAAGAGTAAATGAGTTAAAATTACAGATGTTCTGCCTTTTGTTAAAAAAAAATCACTGTATACACAGTAAAATTTTTTACTCTTGTCATCTCATGATGAAGACATTTTTCCACTCCCCACATGGTTGTCATTATTGTGTTCAACTCACACTCAGCAATTGGAGATTCTACCCTGA